>NC_073313.1:57184055-57484055 GCF_027595985.1 Sorex araneus | reverse complement strand
TTTCTTATCTCCACTTTTGATGGTGTTGGATGCTTTTTCTTGTAAATTCCCACCAGTGGATATATCTTGGATATTAACCCTTCATCAGATGGGCATTGCAAAAACAAATTTTCCCAATCTGTGGGCTGTTTTTGTATCTTGGTCAATATTTCTTTTGAGGTGTAGAAGCTTCCTAGTTTAATGTAGTCCCAATTGTTTGTCTTTGCTTTGACTTGCTTATTCAGCAGTGTTTCGTCTTTGAATATACCTTTAGTTTCAGTGTCATGGAGGGGAGGGATTTGCCTACACTTTCCTCTATGTAGCTTATGGATTCATAACGTCTTTAATTTGTTTTGATCTGACATTTGTGCATGGCATTAAAAAGTATTTGCATGTAGCTGCACAGTTTTCCCAACACCACTTGTTGACGAATCTTGCCTTGTTCCACTTCATATTTCTTTCTCCTTTATCAAAGATTAAATGATCATGTATTTAAGGATCTGTGTCAGAATATTCAATTTTATTTCATTGATCTGCAGGTCTGTCTTAATTCCAATACTATGTTGGTTTAATTACTACTCTTTTGTAGTACAGTTTGAAGTTTTAGGAGGTGATGCCTACCAAGTTTCCCCCCATTTATTGCTTTAGCTATTTGTGGATTTTTTGTTGAATATAAATTTCAAGATTATTTCATCTGTTTCTTTTTAAAATGTCAAGGCTATTCTTATAGGGACTGCATTTAATGTGTATACTTCTTTGGGAAATTCTGCGATTTTGACAATGTAAATCCTCTCAATCAATGAGCAGGGGATATGTCTCCATTTCATTGTCTCCATTTTTATTTCTTTTTATTTCTCGTTTTCTTTGTATAGACCCTTCACTTCTTAAGTTAAGCTCATTCCAAGGTACTTGATTTTCTGAGGCAAAACCATGAACAGGATTTAAAAAAAAATCTCTTTCTTTTTTTCATTATGTATACATAGGAAAGCCATGGGCTTATGGGTACTGATTTTGTAACCTGCCACTTTGGTATACAAATCTGTTGTTTCTATGAGCTTTTCTGTAGAGTCTTTGGGATTGTCTAAGTATACTATTATTTATTTCATTGAATCACCATGAGATACAGTTACAAAGTTTTCATGTTTGAGTTTTAGTCATATAATGATCAAACACCCATCCCTCCACCAGTGCACATTTTCCAACGTTAATGTCCCTAGTATCCCCCTCTCCAACCTATCTTCCCCCTGCCTCTATGGCAGACAATCTTCTCCATATAATCTCTCTACTTTGGGGCATTATGGTTTGCAATACAGATACTGAGAGGCTACCACATTTGGCCCTTTATCTATTTTCAGTACACATCCCCTGTCCTGAACAATCCCTCTAAGCATCACGGACATAGTGATCCTTTCTCTACTTCAGCTGTCTTCTCCCCGAGTTCATGAGGTAGGCCACCAACCATGTTTTTTTTTTCAAGTTGCTACTCGTGTGGTTTTATTTTTATTAATAACATAATTATTATCACAGGTTCTAATCAGCATAATGACGTTTTTTCTAACAATTTACTGCTTTGGAGTGAAATGCATGAAATAGAAAGATTACTTATATGATCATTTAAAATAGTACATCTTATCCTAGCATAAAGATCATAAAGCAGTATGAGAAAAATATAATATAATAAAATCAGTTGCATGCCAATATGTAAATTCACAGCATCTGTTTTACTAAAAATAGTCTTATACATGAGAATGACCAGTCTTACATTTTTTTTTATATAGCATTGACTATCCTTTCTACTGTAATGCTTACTAAACCAGAGGGCCCACTTTCTTTCTCCATTTAAATTCCCAAACTATTTTTTTTTTAGTTTTTTTTTTAGGGATTTTGTTTTAAATTTTTAATTTATTTATTAGTGAGTCACAGTGGGGCTACAGTTACAGATTTATACATTTTCGTGCTCATGTTTCCTTCATACAAAGTTCGAGAACCCATCCCTTCACCAGTGACCATTCTCCACCACCAATAAACCCAGCATCCCTCCCCCCCCCAAATCCTATCTCCCCCTGCCCCCCCATCCCCGCCACTGTGGCAGGGTCTTCCCTTTTGTTCTCTCTCTCTAATTAGGTGTTGTGATTTGCAATAAAGGTGTTGAGTGATAGGCCACCAACCATGGAACAATATTCCTGACCCTGTGTCTACTGTCCTTGGGTGTCAGTTTCATGTTATGTTATTTTACATTCCACAAATGAGTGCATTCATTCTATGTCTGTCCCTTTCTTTCTGACTCATTCCACTTAGCATGATACTCTCCATGACCATCCACTTATAAGCAAATTTCATGACTTCATCTTTCCTAACAGCTGCATTGCATTCCATTGTGTAGATGTACCAAAGTTTCTTTAACCAGTCGTCTGTTCTCGGGCACTCAGGTTGTTTCCAGTTTTTGGCTATTCAGTGTTGCAATGAACATACAGGTGCAGATGTCATTTCTACTGTGCTTTTTTGCACTCTCGTGATATATTCTCAGAAGTGGTACTACTGGGTCATATGGAGACTCAATTTCTAGTTTTTAAAGGAATACCTGTATTATTTTCCAAAAAGGCTGGGCCAATCGGCATTCCACCAACAATAAATGAGAGTCTCTTTCTCCCCACATCAGCACCAGCACTGGTTGTTCTTGTTCTTTTTGATGTGTATCAGTCTCTGTGGTGTAAGATGATACCTTGTTGTTGTTTTGATTTGCATCTCCTTTATGATTAGCGATGCAGAGCATTTTTTATGTGACTTTTGGCCATTTGTATTTCTATTTTGAGGAAGCTTCTGTTCATTTCTTCTCCGCATTTTTGATGATGTTGGAGGTTTTTGTCTTGTACCATTCTACTAGTGCCTTGTATATACTGGACATTAACTCCTTATCAGGTGGCTATTGGGTAAATATTTTTTCCCATTCCGTGGGTTCTCTCTGTATTTTGGTCACTGTTTCCTTTGAGGCGTGGAAGCTTCTTAGTTTAATATACTCCCATTTGTTTATGTTTGTTTCCACTTGCTTGGTCAGTGGTGTTTCATCCTTAATGATGCTTTTAGCTTCAATGTCATGGAGGGTTCTCTCTACATATTCCTCCATGTACCTTATGGATTCATGTCTGATATTGAGGTCTGTAATCCACTTTGATCTGACTTTTTTGCCTGGCGGTATACAGAAGTCAGAGTTCATTTTTTTTTTGCTGGTAGCTGTTCAGTTTCCCAGCACCATTTGTTGAAGAGATTTTCCATGTGCCACTTCACATTTATTGCTCCTTTGTCAAAGATTAGATGATCATATATTTGAGAGTCTAGTATACTATCATATTATCTGCAAATAGTGAAAGCTTGAATTCTTACTTTCCCACTTGGATGCCCTTGATATCTTTTCCTTGCCTAACTCCTATGCCAAGTGCTTCTAGTACTGTATTGAATAGGAGTGCAGAGACTGGGCGAACTTGTCTTGTGCTCAATCTTAGATAGAAAGCTTTTAGTTTTTCAACATTGAGAATATTGTTTGCTGTGGGCTAGTGGTAGACGGCTTTAATTAGATTGAGAAAAGTTCCTACAACTCTCGTGTTATTGAGAGTTTTTTTTTAATCACGAATGGGTAATGAATCTTGTCAAATGCTTTCTCTGCATCTATTGATAGGATTATATGGTTTGTATTTTTCTTTCATTGATATGGTGTATTATGTTGATTGACTTGTAGATGTTAAATTCTCTCTGCATGGCCAAGATAAATACTAGTTAGTCATGGTCTATGATCTTTTTGATGAGTTGTTGTAATTTATTTGCCAGTATTTTGTTTTTTTTTCTTTTATTTTTAAAATTTTTTAAATTAGTGAATCACCATGAGGGTACAGTAACAGATTTATAAATTTTCATATTTGTGTTTCCCTCATACAATGTTTGAGTACCCCTCCCTCTACCAGTGTCCATTCTCCACCACCAGTGAACCCAGTATTCCTCCTACCTCCCAATCCCATCCCCCCTCCCCCCGCCCCCCACCTAGCCTCTGTGGCAGGGCATTCCTTCTTTGTTCTCTCTCTCTCCTTTTGGGTGTTCTGGTCCGCTATAGGGGTATTGAGTGGCCATCATGTTCAATCTGTAGTCTACTTTCAGCACACATCTCCCCTCCTGAGCGGGTCCTCCAACCAGAGCTTACTTGATGTTCCTTTCTCTATCTGAAATGCCTTTCCCCCCAGCATGTGAGGCCAGCTTCCAAGCCACAGAGCCAACCTCCTGATACTTATTTCTACAATTCTTGGGTGTTAGTCTGCTACTCTGTTATTTTATATTCCATAGATGTGCGCAATCTTTCTACGTCTGTTTCACTCTATCTGACTCATTTCACATACTTTCCATGTTGATCCACTTATATGCAAAATTCATGACTTCATCTTTTCTAACAGCTGCATAGTATTCCATCGTATAGATATACCAAAGTTTCTTTAACCAGTCACCTGTTCTAGGGCACTCCGGTTTTTTCCAGGTTCTGGCTATTGTAAACAGTGCTGCGATGAACATATATGTGCAAATGTCATTTCAACTTTACTTTTTTGATTCTCTGGGATATATTCCCAGAAGAGGTATTGCTGGGTCAAAAGGGAGCTCAATATCTAATTTTTTGAGAATCGTCCATATTGTTTTCCAGAAGAGCTGAACCAGTCGGCATTCCCACCAACAGTGCAGAAGGGTCCCTTTCTCTCCACATCCCCTCCAACAGCGGTTGCTTTTGTCTTTTGGATGTGTGCCATTCTCTGTGGTATGAGGTGGTATCTCATAGTTGTTTTGATCTGCATCTCCCTGATTATTAGTGATGAAGAGCATTTTTTCATGTGCCTTTTGGCCATTTGTATCTCTTCTTTGGGAAAGTTTGTGTTCATTTCTTCAGCCCATTTTCTTATTGGGTTGGATGTTTTCTTCTTGTAGAGTTCAATGAGTGCTTTATATAGCCTTGATATCAACCCCTTAACGGATGGGTATTGGGTGAATATCCTTTCCCATTCAGTAGATTGTCTTTGTGTTCTGGTCACTGTATCTTTGCGGTGCAGAAGCTTCTTAGTTTAATACAGTCCCATTTGTTTATCTCTGTTTCTATTTGGTTGATCAGTTGCATGTCATCATTGAAGATACTGTTAGCTTCAATATCGTGGAGGGTTTTGCCGACTTTGTCTTCAATGTACTTTATGAATTGTGGTCTGATGTTGAGGTCTTTAATCCATTTTGATCTGACTTTTGTGCATGGTGTCAGGTCGAGATCTAAGCCTATTCTTTTGCATGTATTGTCCAGTTGTCCCAGCACCATTTGTTAAAGAGACTTTCCTTGCTCCACTTCACATTTCTTGACCTCTTATCAAATATTACTTGATCATACATTTGGGATTGTGTGTAGGGATATTCCATCCTGTTCCATTGGTCTGCAGCTCTGCCTTTATTCCAGTACCATGCTGTTTTAATTGTTACCGCTTTGTAGTAAAGTTTAAGGTTGGGGAGGGTGATGCCTCCCATCATCTCTTCCCCGAGAACTGTTTTAGCTATCCGTGGGCATTTGGTGTTCCATATGAATTTCAGGATAGCTTGATCCATTTCTTTGAAGAATTTCATGGGCATCTTTTTAGGGATCACAATGAATTTTTGAATTTGTATAATGCTTTGTGGAGTATTGCCATTTTGACAATGTTGATTCTCCCTCTCCATGAGCAGGGGATATGTTTCCATTTCCTCATGTCCTCTTTTATTTCATGGAGTAGTGTTTTATAGTTTTCTTTGTGGAGGTCTTTTACTTTCTTGGTTAAGCTGATTCCGAGGTACTTGATTTTCTGGGGCACGATTGTGAATGGGATTGCTTTTTTTCATGTCCCTTTCCTCTGACTCATTGTTTGCATATAGGAAGGCCATGGATTTTTTGGTATTGATTTTATAGCTTGCGACTTTACTGTATAAGCCTATTGTTTCTAAGAGTTTCCACAATTGAGTTCAGTCCTTCTATGTCTGTCCCTCTCTTTCTGATTCATTTCACTTAGCATGATACTCTCCATGTTTATCCACTTATAAGCAAATTTCATGACTTCATCTCTCCTAATAGCTGCATAGTATTCCATTGTGTATATGGACCATGTTTCTTTAACCAGTCATCTGTTTTAGGGCACTCGGGTTGTTTCCATATTTTGGCTATTGTGAACAGTGCTGCAATGAATATATAGGTACAGATGTCATTTCTGCTGTACTTTTTTTCATCTTTGGGATATATTCCCAGAAGTGGTATTGTGGGGTCATATGGAAGCTCAATTTCTAGTTTTCGAAGGACTGTCCATATTGTTTTCCAGAAAGGCTGGACCAGTCGGCATTCCCACCAACAGTGAAGGGGTGTCCCTTTTTCCCTACATCCACACCAACACTGGTTGCTTTTGTTCTTTAGAACGTGTGCCAGTCTCTGTGGTGTGAGATGATACCTCATTGTTGCGTTTACTTGCATCTCCCTGATGACTAGGGATGTGGAGCATTTTTTCATGTGCCTTTTGGCTATTCGTATTTCTTTTTTGAGGAAACTTCTGTTCATTTCTTCTTTCCATAAAACCATATGATCATATAAATAGATGCAGAGAAAGCATTTGACAAGATTCAGCACCCGTTTATGATGAAAACTCTCAGCAGAATGGGCATTTAAAGGAACTTTGCACAATATAGTCAAAGCCATCTACCAAAAGCCCACGGCAAGTATCATTCTTAATGGGGAAAAACTGAAAGCCTTCCCTCTAAGATCGGGCACAAGGCAAGGTTGTCCGCTTTCACCACTCCTATTCAATATAGTACTGGAAGTCCTGGCCATAGCAGTTAGACAAGAAAAAGATATCAAGGGCAGGGGCTGGAGTGATAGCACAGCCGGTAGGGCGCTTGCCTTGCACGCGGCCAACCTGGGTTCGATTCCCAGCATCCCATATGGTACCCTGAGCAGCGCCAGGGGTAATTCCTGAGTGCAAAGCCAGGAGTGACCCCTATGTATCGCTGGGTGTGACCCAAAAACGAAAAAAATCATATCAAGGGCATACAGATAGGAAAGGAAGAGATCAAGTTATCACTATTTGCAGACGATGTGATACTATACTTGGAAAACCCTAAAGACTCTACAGAAAAGCTTCTAGAAACAATAAGTCGATATAGTAAAGTGGCAGGCTACAAAATCAACACCCAAAAGTCCATGGCTTTCTTATATACAAATAATGAAATAGAAGAAAGAGACGTTAAAATACAATTCTCTTCACAATAGTACCTTAGAAAATCTAGTACCTTGGAATCAGCTTAACCAAAGAGGTGAAAGACTTATACAAAGATAATTACAAAACGCTACTTCAAGAAATAAAGGAGGACACTAGTAAATGGAGACACATCCCCTGCTCATGCATAGGGAGAATTAACATTATCAAAATGGCAATACTGACCAAAGCACTATACAAATTTAATGCATTTCCTATCAGGATACCCATAACATTTTTTATTTTATTTTATTTTTTTTTAATTTAAATTTTATTGAATCACCATGTGGAGGGTTACATAGTTCTCAGGATTATGTCAGTTATACAATACTCAAACACCCTTCCCTTCACCCGTGCCCATAATCCATCACCAACCACCCCATTATACCTCCCGCCCCCTCCCGCCCCCCCAGTCCCCGCCCTTGTAAGTGATAAGTTTCACTTCGTTTACGCTTTATCTTGGTTATAATCCATGTTTCAACACATAACTCACTATTGTTGCTAGGGTTTCCCCCCAAAAAAGGAAAAGACAGTCCCACTGTCAAGGAAGCATTTGATGGCTCTCCATTGCTGAGAATGTAGAGATATTAAGTACCGCTGTTTGTTACATAACTTTTCAATTTTTCCCCCCTCTTCCCTCGCACCCGAGATCACGCCTGTTTAGTAATCACCACGCTGCCTGACAAAGGGAAAACAAACCAAAAAAGATGGTTATTTCTCGTCATCAGCCGGCGTGGGGCTCTGGCTTAGTTGATAGTATGGTAGAATGTCTGCAAGCAGTTTCTGGAACCAAAAGTAATACGCTGGTATCGGCCCCGGCTCGAGATTCCACCAGCGTCCTGCTGTTCCAAGTACATAATAATTTATTCCCTTGTATCCCATCCCCACGCCACCAGGTCCGTGTCAGCTTAATGGACATCATACTATGGTTAACGCCACGCCGCGTTTCTTCCCGAGAAAGATGGATATTTCTTCTCAGCCAGCGTGGGGATATGGCTTAGTTCAGTCTATAGAGATGGCTACCACTTTGGTAGCCTTCAATATTTCAGCTAAAGACTTACTATTGTTGTTAGGATTTCCCACCAAAGTCCGACCCGTTAAAAGGGAACCATTTCATATTGGTGATGATTCAATGACAATAGTTGCGCGGCCATGGCAGCGGCCTCGCGGCTTTGAATTTCTGTATAAAGTCCAGGGAAAGTCCAGCCAGAAATTACATGTCGCTACAAACTTTAACCCTATTATGGTCCCCCCAAAGTCCAACCCATTACAAAGGAACCATTTCATATTGCTGATGATTAGATGACATTAGGCTGCCGCGGCCACACGGTTTTGGGTTTCTATATAAAGTCCAGGGAAAATTCTGCCTAAAATTCTATCGCTACAATATTTTACCCTTCAACAAAAAACTTAGTACTATTGTTTGGAGTTTCCCCCCACGTTAAGCCCTGCCAAAAAGGAACATTTACACATTGCTGACAATCAAGAGATATTTGGTTTTGGATTTCTATATGAAGTCCAGGGAAAATTCTTTTGGTAATTGCATCACTCGCTGGCAGCACCTGGGCCAGAAGCCCCGAGCACACAGTTTGGAGACATTTTGGGGGCGCCGCTCGTGTCCAAAGTGGTTCAGTTGCCTCCGGGGTCGATCTCGCGCGGGGGCGGAAAGGAGCGTCCCCACATGGCTCTGTGCTTAAATGTCGGCCAGCACAGGGCGGATCTGGAAGTCCCGCCCATCGGCTTTCCCAGGCTTCCTGTAGAGTCTAAAAACCAAGTATTGCCTCGCTGCATTCAAAAAGAAAGAGTTGAGAGAGAAAAGACCATACCCTGCCGGCAGCGCCTGGGCCAGAAGCCCCGAGCACACAGTTTGGAGGCATTTTGGGGGCGCCGCTCGTGTCCAAAGTGGTTCAGTTGCCTCCGGGGTCTATCTCGCGAGGGGCCGGAAAGGAGCGTCCCCACATGGCTCTGTGCTTAAATGTCGGCAGGCACAGGGAGGATCCGGAAGTCCCACCCATCCCCCATAACATTTTTTAAAAGAAATAGACAAAACACTCCTGAAATTTATATGGAACAATAAACCCCCACGAATAGCTAAAGCAATATTTGGAAAAAAGAAGATGGGTGGCATCACCTTCCACAACTTCAAACTCTACTACAAAGCAGTTATAATTAAAACAGCATGGTATTGTGATAAAAACAGACCTGCAGACCAATGGGACAGATTTGAATATCCTGTCACAGACCCCCAAATATATGGCCACTTAATCTTTGACAAAGGAGCAAGAAATGCAAAGTGGAACAAGGAAAGCCTCTTCAACAAGTGGTGCTGGGAAAACTGGATAGCTACCTGCAAAAAAATGAACTCTGACCTCTGTCTAATGCCAAGCACAAAAGTAGATCAAAGTGGATTAAAGACTGTCACCAAGAAGTTATACTATAAAATAATAGATTTAGTTTAGTATGTAGAAAATAAATGATAAAAGAAGAAGTTTTAAAATATCAGGAAGGGAAAGAAGAGAGAGAGAAAATTGTTTTTGTTATATAGATGGAAATGATCATTCTGGACATGCTGAAAGGAAGTAAAGTGATATGCATAATACCCTTTCAGTAACAATATTGCAGACAGTGCTTAAAAGGAAAATGAGGGAGAAAGAGACAGACAGAGACAGAGAGGCAGGCTGTGGGGTTGTGGTGGGGGTAGTGGAGGTAAAACTGGGAACACTGGTGGTGGAAAACGTGCACTGGTGAAGGGATGGGTGGTTGAACATTGTACAATTGAAATACAATCATGAACAACTTTGTAACTGTATAACTCATGGTCATTCAATTAAAACATTTTTTTAATTGCAAAAAAAAGTGGATTAAAGACCTCAATATCAGACATGAATCCATAAGATTCATAGAAGATAATGTAGGCAGAACTCTCTATGACATTGAAGCTAAAAGCATCTTTAAGGACAAAACAGCACTGACCATGCAAGTGGAAGCAAACATAAACAAATGGGACTACATCAAACTAAGAAGCTTCTGCACTTCAAAAGAAACAGTGACCAAAATACAGAAAGAGCCCACAGAATAGGAAAGAATATTTACCCAATACCCATCTGATAAGGGATTAATATCCAGGACACACACTGATACTTAAACAGTTAGAAACATAGTAAAAAACATTACAGACCAATGTTCCTGATCCACATTAACACAAAGATCCTCAACAAATGCTAGTAAACTGAATCCAGCCATGCCTAATATAAAAAAGATTGGCATCTTCAAACTTTGTCCAGTGAATTGGTCACATGGGATGAGACAACACATAAGGAGACAAACAAATATATACACTGACTGCCCAAGATACTTTAAAAATTTGATCCACTGTGATATACATTGTGAGATAAAGTTACAAGCTTTCATGTCTAAATTACAATCACACAATGATCAAACACCCATCCCTCCACCAGTGCACATTCACCACCACCAGTATCCCACCTTTCCCACCTTCCCACTGCCTCCATGGCAGACAATATTCCCCATACTCTCTCTCTACTTTTGGGTATTATGGTTTGCAATGCAGATACTGAGAGGTTATCATGTTTACTCCTTTATCTACTTTCGGCACACTAATTTCTCCAACCATCACTTTCTTAGTGATCCCTTCTCTATTCCAGCTGTCCTCTCCCTGCCCACTCGTGAGGCAGGCTTCCAGCTATGGATCCATCTTCCCAGACCTTCTATCTACTGTTGTTGGGTGTCGGTCTTGTGTTATGTTATTTTATACTCCACAAATGAGTGCTGACTGCTCACGATTTAAGGTTACTTGAGCAGCAATTAGTGGTCTCATAGGGAAAGCATTTATTCAATACCATGTGCTACCAAACCTCTTTAAGTCTACAGACACATTAAGGACTAATTAGTAAAAGGACTAGTTAACAAAAGCATCAACATTCAATAGGTTCATGAAGAGAGAGGCATGAGTAATTCACATATTCAAATCAGCAGGCACCTAAAAGAGCCTAAACCCAAATCCATCTATGACATTGAAGCTAATGGCATCTTTAAAGATGAAACACCACTAACTGAGCAAGTGGAAGCAAAGATAAACAAATAGGAATACATTAAACTAAGAAGCTTCTGCACCTCAAAAGAAATGGTGACTGGGGCCGGAGAGATAGTACAGCAGGTAGGGCATTTGCCTTACATGCAGCGACCTGGATTCAATCCCCAGCATCCCATATGGTCCCCCAAATGCCTCCAGGAGTAATTCCTGAGTGCTGAGCCAGGAGTAATCTCTGAGAATTGCTGGGTGTGACCCAAAAAGCAAAAAAAATGGTGAGCAAGATACAGAGGCAGCATACAGAATTGGAAGAATTATTTAGCCAGTACTCCTCAGATTAGGGGTTAATAACCAAAAAGATACATAAGGTATTGGTAGAACTTTGCACTATCTGCACTGTCGTCCCATTTTTCATAGATTTGCTCGACTGTGCACCAGTAAAGTCTCCATTGTGAGGCTTGCTACTGTTTTTGGCATATCGAATATGCCACGGGTAGCTTGCCAGGTTCTTCTGTGCGGGCGGGATACTCTCGATAGCTTGCCAGGCTCTCCGAGAGGGATGGAGGAATCAAACCCAGGTCCACCGCATGCAAGGTAAATGCCCAAACTTTACAAGAAAAAAAATCCAACCTCAGAAAAGAAAATCAAATGGCCAAAAGGGACGTGAAAAAATGTTCAACATCATTAAGTGTTATTGTCAGTGTCACCATGCCACGTTTACCTGGGGATCCTCTGGTGCATTTGGGGTTCGGGGTTGATGACCATCCCCCCTGCTAACTGATGAAGGAATGGGGCTCCAGGTTGGTTGGTAATCAGTGGCCATTTATTCAGATCTCTCAATGTTAATTATAGAGAAATCATAAAGGGTTGGGGGTAGCAATTACACATAGGTGTGAATGAACATTAACATAAACAATGAACAGATGTAAAGCCCTTCCTTCAGGAGAAGTTCTTCTAGGAGACCCAAGTACAGAATATCATCCAGGGGCTCCATCAATCTAGATTCCTTCTAGGAGATCCGCCCAAGGGCAGAATTCCATTTAAAGGCATATTGCTTTCTCCTTTCCTTTGTTAGTAATCCATTTACACAATAATATTAAATATGCTTCTGAATAATATTTCTAATCATTTTGTATGAACACAGTAATAGGCTTTTATCTATACCCTAGATTAAGCTTAAAGGGTCTCTCTGGATTCATGGTATAGGGTGTCTCTTCCTGGGGACAATTCGCTGCTTACCAAACTACAGTCTTCATGCCAGGTTAATTTTTCCAACCCCCGCAAAGGATCCTTATTCACTTACTTCTTTTTGGGTCATGACAGAGTTTTTGCCATAAACAAGCTCTTAATTTATCATACTTCTGATGGCGCTTAGGCTCTCCCTTTCAAAGTCATTGTAGCTTTTAGCTTGCCCTGGGTCCATCCAATTTCCTCTGCGGTAACCACCTTTTGTGGTGTTAGGAAATAAAGTAAATCTAAGGATAACTGAAGCTTAAGTCAAGTAAATATGTCAAGTAAATATGAAGGATACCCAGGGTCAATTAACTCCCATGTTACAAAAGCATAGCATTAACTGTAATGCTACAGGGTGTCTGTACAAAAAGGACATTGCTCTAAAATAAACCATGCAAGGCCATAAAGGAAAGAGAAAAGCAATATCTCACTTATATACACAAAATACAGAACCATAAGAAGATCTGACTTTAACAAGTTATAGCCCCTGATTTGGAGATATTTGTGATCAATAGATAGGGGTAGAAGAGGTTAAAGTTAAACACAGAGGATTGGGAGTGCCCTGATGGAATTGGGTTTGCCTTGGGAGTATTTGTCAGGTGCAATACAATTAATTAATATAAGCTCCCTGCAGGAGGACCAAGGAAAACTGAATGTTAAATCTAAAATGCTTGGAACTGTAATCCAACAACTAATTATGAGGGAGATGCAAATCTAAACAACAATGCGATATCATCTCACACCATAGAGACTGGCACACATCCAAAAGAAGACCACCATTCCTGGCATGGATGTGTGGAGGAAAAGACTCTCATTCATTGTGGTGGTAATACTGACTGGTCTAGCCTTTTTGGAAACCAATATGGGTATTCTTAAAAAAATTAGAAATTGAGCTTCCATATAACCCAGAAATACTACTTCTGGAATATATGCTGGGGATTCAAAAACACATAGCACAAATGCCATCTCCACTTCTATGTTCATTTGAGCACTATTGACAAAAGCCAGAATCTGGAAACAACCCGAGTGCCCAAGGTGACTGGATAAATAAACACCTACACCAAGGAACACTACATAGCTGTTTGGAAAAATGAAATCATAAAATTTGCTTATAAATAGATGTATATGGAGATTATTATGCTGAGTGAAATGAGTCAATAGAAGGACAGACATAGAATGATTGCAGTCATTTGTGTGACATAAAAAACATAAGCAGTGCCAGTGACTTTCTGAGGAGAATATATCATAAAAATAGAGCTCCAATTTTAGGCCTCAAATAGAAAAGAAAAATAGCCAGAATTAGAAATTTGTTTTAACACAATAAACTGAAAATTGCCAGTTTAAGCACTGGGAGCTCGGGACGGGGATTCATGCCATCACATGACTTTTTAGTGAGTCATGAAAATACTACAGGCTTAACTGTGGACATCCAGGAGCGACAGAAATGAGAATTCACTTGTGTCAGATGGTGGAAAATTAAACTGACATTGCTTCTGCATTTGTTTCAGAAGTGGCAGAATTGACACAAATTAATTAGCTGCAGCAGCAATATATAGGACCTAAACATTAGTAACCCCCCACTTTTTTGAGACTAAAGAGAAAAGCTTTGAAACCCGAAATGACTCATCTTTCAGAAGTTAAATCAATCAATCTGGCAGGAGGGGGCACCTTCTAATATCATAATTAGAAAAAAATAAAAATAGAATAATAATGTAATAATAATAATATAACAGAAATATTACTGAATTTCTAACACTGATTCTTGATGAACATACTTTTGTGTCAAGGCAAAAGCCACGTGCAAGCATTTAACAAAAGATCGTGCTATCCTTTTGGTCATAAAAATCACTCTAGTAGAACTAGATAAAGGACAACAAAAATTAATCTTCAGGTCTAGATGGATTCTGTCATGACAAAAAAGATCATAAAGATCTCCTCAAAGGGCTTCTGAGTATTATAAATTTATATAACAAATCCACTTCTGCCGGGCAGCCTGGATCAAGTCCTGTTCGCCTTGGGAAACAGTTGGTGTCACTAATGGGTTTATTCAAAAGGAAGAGTCGTTATCCACCAGGGTTGAGCGAGAGGCGCGGTTGTGTTGTTCACTGCACATGACTCTGCTGACACCAATTACTCACTGGAAAAAAAAAAAGAAAAGTCAGCCCGACAATCTCACGAACAACTCTGAAGCTTGCTTCTTCCAGGCGAAAGTTTTATTTAAAACCTTGGAGATAGGAAATATTTCATTGATTTCTCCCTGATGATTTCTTGTCAGAATTTCATAAAGTTGTCTGTGATTGCATTTGGTATATAATAGACAATATAGTACTTCTAGCATACGTTCAAGGCTTGAATTCATCCCAGATTTTTTATCCTCTGTAAATGTAAACACACATGGCTCCTTAACAGAGTAAAAAATGACACATTCACAGAAGAGATAATGTTCCCTTAGTGCATTATCTTAAGCTACAAGTTCCAAGAAGCAATGAGTGTTTATGGTAACATGAAAGGGAGGACTGACACCCAACAAACACTTTCTAAAAGAGAAAACAAAAACCTCAAGTGAGTTTTTTGGGCAACTACAATGCATTTAGTGTATTGCATATACCTACCTAATAATGCACAGAACGCTAGCCACATTTACACAATGAGATGTACTATATAACAGATACATATTAATACTTAAAATTGTAATAGCTGCTACCCCAGTGGTACCAGCAATGATGCCTGGGGCCACCCGGGCCTCAACCAACAATCCTGAGGGGGACTGAGATCAGAGTTTTGCACATGCTAGGCACGTGCTCTATCACTTAAAACCCGGTCACCAGCTGAATATTTTAGCACATTTTTTTATGCATCAACAAACCCAGCAATCATGTCCTATGAAGTATAGATCTGTATTTTCTTATAGATGAAAAAATTGAGGCATACCTAACTTTAGGGGTAACCTAAGTGCACACAGCAAGCAGAGAGCAAAGGTGAACTTCAAACCCATGTATTAATTTTATGTGAGGTTGAAGTCAGAGAAAGTTCCGCGGGCTGCAGTACCTGAGGGTCACACTTTGCATGGAGCAGGCTCTGGCTTTAGCTCCAGCACCGCACAGTCCCCACTCCTGAGTGTCTCCCATTCCAGTAATTCTAGTTCCAGCTCAGGGCCCTACCACAGGACCTGTAACATGGCCCTACCGTATTATCCTCACTAACAGTCTTCCTGCCTCTGAGATTGTGTCCTCCGATCTCTCTCATGTGTAAAATCCACGTGGGGCTGAAGGTCCTACTCAAAATGATTTAACGGTTCCCTTCTCTCAGCAAAATAAAATCCAACACAGCAAGACATCCAAGAATGACACTTCTGAATTAGGCTTCAAGGACTGTCATTCTTACCCTCACTCATTCAGGAAGGTCCCTCAGGTACACTGTAACTCTGCTGTTCCCCAAACTATCATAGCCTCTCCTGCCTCTCTGGCTCTACATTACTATTAACTCAGCTTCAAATGGCTCCTCACCACTCAAGTAGACACTGAGAATCTACTCCGAATCTTTCAAGCTCGGGTCAGATCTTTCTTCCATGTGCCCTTTCTCTTGAATCCTTTAAACTGACCCACACGCCCCTTGGTCTCTCTGCACCTTTGCTGATAACACTAATACATACTAATAACACTACTACATCCTAAGAGCGTTGCTATTATCTCTCTCCCCTGAATGTCATAACTGGGCCTGGGGGCGTCGGGAACAGGAGCCAGCTTTCTCGCATGGGTGAGCCGAATGTGTGGGCTGGCCAGCCAGCGGAGGTAGTGTCTGCCTTGGCTTTCCTCCCTCGTGCATCTGGTTTGAAGGACCCAGATAGATCTCTGTTCTTGGCTTTTACTTTGCACTTGTAAGAAACATAGTTTACTGTCTTGAGTGGTTTTCGAGTGATGGAGGATATTGATGGTTTTCATCTCTTATTTCCTCTGACAAGCTGTGTGTTTCAGCAACTTTGTGGATGGAGGAGAGAGCTTCAAGGGCTCCATTGCATGCATTGCGAGTGGAGGTCTGGGTTTGCTCCGTGTCACTGCTTGGTCCCCAGAGCACGCTTAGAATCAACCCCCCAGCTCCAGCACTGATGGGTGTGACCCAAAAGCAAATAACCAAAAAAAAATCTTCCATCAGGTGAATTTTAGTAAATATGATAGTGGGAGAGGATATCACAGGATGTGAACTGCCCGTGAGGTGTGTTTTAAGTAATTGAACGCCTATTAAAAAACAAAATACAGTATTGAAAAGAAGCTACTGGCTTTCATTCTTGAATCCACACAGTTAAATAGGATGCATTTGTTTGTTGATATAGGGAAAAGCACTTAAGACCAGGACAGCAAGCCTCTTTTTTTAAAGTGTAGCTGACCAAATGCCTGGAATGCCACACAGCTATGGCTTGAATAAAATCTCTGGACTTATCCTTGCTGAAAGTAGCAGGAGTGGTTTCCTTTTGTTTTTGGACCACACCCTGCTGTGCCCAGGGCTTACTCCTGGCTCTGTGCTCAGGAGTCACTCCTGGCAGTATTCAGGGAGGCATATGGGGTGCCGGGGAGTGAACTGGGGTCAGCTGCAGGCAAAATAAGTCTCCTCCTTGCTGTACTGTCTCTCTTGGCCCCTATTTCCATTCTTACTGCATTTTTTCCTCCAAGGGACTTAGACTTAGGTCAAAAAAGAATATGACAGGATGAACATTTGTTTATTTCAGCTTCAAATTTTGTCTTCTGCTGTGTTTGAGGTGAAAATTAGCTTGTGAAGGGAGGAGCAGGGGAGCTACAGTAGTTCGAGAAGCTCCGTTTGTATCACGCAGTCTGAGAAGCTCAAGAGGTGGGGAGTAGTGGGAACTGTGAGACACTTCTGCTGTCTGCGCTCTCTGGAAGTAGTGCAGTGCAGCGAGGGGCTTGTCCATGAAAAACGGGGCCTCAGAAACTAGCTCTTGAGAGTTGAAATTAAGAGAGTTCTTCATCGTTCCATGTCAGCTCTCCTTACGATGTTGGGTATTCAATATCCTCTAATTAGTTTGGGTCTAAATATCTGGCATTTATTGGGTACTAACTATATGCTCAGGACAGTGCTAAGCATGTCGCACTCTCAGTCATCAGCACATTGAAAGAATATAGACCAGTGCTTTTTACAGAGTGCATGACTAATGAGTACATGATTACTCATTTATTCTTACTGTCCATATTTATCAAACTCTTGTTTATGTGCCATACAGCTTATGCACACAGGAAGGAATGGCGAGGGGGAAGAAGACAGTTATGCGAATCAACAAATAAAATTTCCAGAGAGTGGTATATGCTGTGCAGAAATAAAATGTTTGCTCGGTTAGAGTGAGGGAGGTAGCCCGGGAGGAAGGTGGGTCCACGAATGCATCTTGGCATTTGAATTGAAATCCATCTGGTAA
Source organism: Sorex araneus (assembly GCF_027595985.1). NCBI lineage: Eukaryota > Metazoa > Chordata > Mammalia > Eulipotyphla > Soricidae > Sorex > Sorex araneus. Next base: position 57,466,090 of record NC_073313.1, on the reverse strand, counting down.
GAAGCCTTTTATTCACAGTGGTCCTTTGATTTATCCACTATTATGGTGACAAAACTGAGGTGCAGGGTAAATATGTGTGTGGAGTAGACCAGCTTGGGCTATCCAAACCCAGTCATTCTGCATCCAAAGCCTGTCCTGCTTCCAGAGGTACCAAACTGTACTGGAGCAATGAAAGAACTGCAACTGTTTAGTGGATGTAGTGAATGGACATGCTTGCAGTATTGGCCAAACATTGATGAAATTCAGAAGTGCTATAAGCCATTTAAAACATCTCTTATGATTACCTAAACAGTTTATTCTGGAGTCCACTGCTAGTTTCACATTTTCAGGGGTACTGATGAAGAAATAAAGCCTAGAATTCTACATTTCTTGTTAGGGGAGGGAGGCTGTGAATGGTGAGGTTGTGTTCCCATAACCAGTTCTCAGGTGCTACTCCTGGATCTCTGCTCAGGAGTCACTCCTGGTTTTGTTCACGAGGGACTGTATATGGTGCTGGAGTTCAAACTATTGTCAGCTGCATGCAGGGAAAGTGTCTTGAGCCCCTACCATCTTTTTGGCCCTAGAGGTCTGTTGAAATAGCATCTCAAAGACCATTTGGTGGTAACAAATTTGGGTTTTAGGGTTTTTTTTGGGGGGGGGGTGAGGCTGGTTTGGGACCACACCTGACTGTGCTTAGGGATCATTCCTTGTGCTCAGGGGACCATGTGGTATGTCAGGGTTCAAACCTGAATAAGCCACTTGCAAGGCAAGTGCCCTACTTAATCTCTGTACTACTCTCCGATCCCTTGCTTGTGGCTGTTTGGGTTGGCCAATATGGCAAGGAGTGAGTAGGAAATGTATCAGAATCATCTGATGGCCTATAGGCCTTTCAAAGTAAGAAAAAGATAGTGTCTTTTCAAAGCCTATAGGCCAACCATCAGATTTCTTAAGTTTAATTGAAAAATTTCACGTGGTAGCATACTCTTCAGTTTCTTGCCATATAAGAGCACATTTGTGAAATAAGTAAAAACAGAAGAACAAAGTCCGAACCTTGCATCCTCAAGTTTGGAGGAAATGTATTTCCAACCAAGATATTCAAACATGAGCATTTTTTCCTTCAATATCTGAACACTTCCTTAAAAGGACTCTTCAGCAGATAAGAATGAACAAAATTGTTTTAGTGAGGGTAATTGAAACAAGAGGGTAGCTAAATTCTGTTTAGATATAGTCATTCAGTTCCAGAGAATGTGGTTTTGATCAAGTACCTATTGCAGCTGAAAGGTTGATCATGTTATTATTAATAGCAAAGAGAGGAGTGCTTCTGGGCAATCTTACTTTATAGCTTCTCATGTGGCTCCTGATTGCTTGGGAAGAAGTTCCTCCTTTGGAATGTGCAGATGACAGAAAAGGCATGCACAGTAGAATAAAGCACCCTTCAGTGCCCTGTAGAATGTCTGCTTGAAGAGGCCTGAGTTTCAGACTGCATCTGGAAAGTTCTTTTATTCATCAGTCGTTCCTATCATATATAACCTTGTGTTCACCCAGTGCGGTGGAATTCTGTGATTGACACAAGCTCGGAATCATTGGTCTAGTGTTCAGCCGGTGGTTCCCTTGGCGTGCCAGATTGAAATTATGGACAGTAAATTCTTCCCAGCTATACATTGGACTTCTAGGGATTAGATTTTCTCTTTGGTCAATAGGTTAAGAGATCTAAGTATGGGAGATCTAAGTGTCATGGTTGTGTCTTACAGGGAACGTTTTCTGTCATGAAAGAAAACTGGTACAGAAGGGGAATTGACTAGCTTACACAACTATGGGCTGGAGCGATAGCATAGTGGGTAGAGCGTTTGCCTTCCAAGTGGCTGACCCGGGTTTGATTCCTCCATCCTTCTTGGAGAGCCCGGCAAGCTACTGAGAGTATCACGCTCGCACAGCAGAGCCTGGCAAGCTACCTGTGGCATATTCGATATGTCAAAACCAGTAACAACAAATCTCACAATGGAGATGTTACTGGTGCCTGCTCAAGCAAATCGATGAACAAGGGGACGGCAATGCTACAGTGTTACATGAGACTAATTATCCAAGAAGAGTAGAAATGAAACACATGGGCTAGGAGAATTTGTCCACTGTTGGAAGTCTGCCTCAGATGCTGGGGGAGAAGGCAGTTGGAATAGACAAGGAACCACTATGTAAGAACTGAGTGCTTAATGTAAAGGAGCAAATATGATAACCTCCCAGTATCTGCATGGCAAATTATAATGTCTAAAAAGAGAGAAAGAGAAGAGCCTGCCATAGAGGCTGAGGATGGGGAAAACAAGGGTCATTTGTGGTGGGACATATACACTGGCGGAGGGATGGGTGTTGGAACATTGTATGACTGAAACCCGAGCTTGAATATCTTTGTAACTATGTATCTCATGGTGACTCAAATAAAAAAATTAAAAATAAAAATAGAAGAGCCTAAACTGTTTATACTGCTATTTCCTGGGTATGTTTATGCTTACCAATGAAATGGCGTGTCAGATTTCAGAAGGGAGAACGTTGGGAAGGACATATCCATCCTGCAGAATTTGGTATGTGGGCAGGTGGACATGGCTGTCAAAGAGATCCCAGTAGAAGTCCTGAATAATCCTCTCCATTGCCTTTCTGGAAGATGTTATAGATCCATCGAGACGTCGGAGGGCAGTCATCTTGGTCTTGTAGTTGGTGAAGGACAGGCTAGCGTTGCGAATACTTTTCCCGGCTTCTGCTGCACTGGCCAACACTGCTGCTCTTCTCTCTTTGAGGTCTTCCTTTATCGCATCTCTGCACACCTTTGTGAGCTCGAACATTAGCTTGTGGTTGCCTGAGGCTTACGCCAAACCACGTTGACTAATGAGCTCGAGAGTTTCCAAAGACAGGCATCTGTGGCTTTCTCATTCTTGGCATTCTTCAAACAGACATGGACGTGCTGAAGCAGTCAGTCGTATCCCTCGTCGGTGTTGTTAAGGATGGCATCTTCCCACATTGCTGCAGTAGTGCCAAAGAGCTCCCAGTTGGGGTCATTCTGGGAGTTGCCTTCTTAGACTTAAATTTTTCAGACTTTTCTCCCCGCTCTGTGAAGTAGAATTTTGCATGAAGGAGATGGTGGTCCAACCCCTTTTGGAATTTTGGGACAACAGCGACATCGGTCAGACAAAACCTTCAATTGAATATGATGTGGTCAATTTCATTGTGGAACTGTCCACTGGAACACTCCCATGTCCAGCGTTTAGATTCGGCCTTCTAGAACTGTGAGTTACCATGGATGGTCTTGGTCGACATGATGAATTCAGACAGTCTCTCACCCTGATCGTTCCATTCTAGGCCATGTGTCCCAATGTGGAGTTCTTCAGGCGACCTTCTTGGACCTATCTTGGCATTAAAATCACCAACAATGATCTTGTAGAAGGTGTGGTCTTCTTTATAGAACTTCTCCAGCTCCATGTAGAACCTCTCAGTTTCTTCTTCATTGTAGTTGGAAGTTGGTATGTAGACCGCGAAGATAGAAACTGCAGGCAGTGAACCACATCTATTCAAGCGTAATTATCCAGTTCGGGTTGTTAGGCATTCAAATGAATCAATGCTCATGGCCAAGTTCGTGTTGACAAGGACACCAACGCCACTGACGCCTCTGTTGTCGCATGTTCCGAGGAACAATTCTTCTTCAGTGTCAAAAATGGCATGATGTGATTGATGTCTCCACATTTCGGTCAGACCAATGATGTCGTACTTGATCTTCTGCGCTTGCACCCTCAGGTCCTCGATGGATGCTTCTGATGCCAGTGTCCGTGCATTGAAAATGCAGACAATCATTTTAGTCTTTCTTCGTTTTGGCAGTCTAGTTCGTCCCCGAGATTTTTTCAGCCTCTCCTTGCTCATCTTTCTTAACGCTGCCATATTGGGGACTCTTTCGGTGACAGGTGAATGAGGCCAATTGTTACTGTTGTTGGCATATTGAATATGCCACGTACAGATGCATACAGCACCTGGTCCGGACAAGGTCAGACCCGAACACCTGAAGAATCTGCCGCCAGTACTCATCAATACACTGCCTTGACTCTTCACACACTACCTGTCTGAATGCAAGGTTCCGTCTCAGTGGAAAACCAGTAAGACCGTTCTGTTGTACAAGAAGGGAGACATCCACGACATCAGCAACTAATGTCCAATCAGCCTGCTGTCTGTCGTCTACAAGTTGTTCACTTGCGTCATCCTGAATAGAATAGGCAGAACACTAGACGAAGGACAACCATGCGAGCAGGCTGGGTTCTGAAGGGGATTCAGCACGATAGACCATATCCACACAGTGACCAAGCTCATTGAAGTTTCACAAGAGTTCAAGATGCCGCTTTGTCTAACATTCATTGATGCAAAGAAGGCCTTCGATTCTGTTGAGACTGAGGTGGTCATCCAAGCCCTGGCCAAACAGGGCATTCAAACTCTGTATATCAATATCATCCATGAGCTGTATTGTGGATTCACCACCAGGATCTCACCGTTCTACAAGGAAGTGATCATTGATATAAAGAGAGGGGTATGGCAGGGTGATACCATCTCACCGAAACTCTTCAGTGCTGCCCTCAAGAACATCATGCAACGACTGGAATAGGAAGGAATGAGAGTGAAGATAGACAGTCGGCAATTACACTACCTCCACTTCGCTGATGACATCGTTCTCATAACAGCAAACATTAACAAAGCAGCACAAATGCTGGCCAACTTCAACCATAAGTGTGGAAAGGTCGGATTGCAGCTGAATCTCAACAAGACGATGTTCATGAAAAACGAACTGGTCCCTGAAGCTACATTTGCTCTCAATGGAATGAACATCTTTGAATGCAGCAGCTATGCATACCTGGGTCAAGAAATCAACATGAGGAATGACTTGGTGCCAGAACTGCTCAGGAGGAAGAGAGCAGCATGGAACGCCTTCAAGTGCATCGAAGAAGTGATTAAGAGGGCGAAGGATCTTTGGCTCCAGGCACATCTTTTCGATTCCACCGTTCTTCCTGCACTAACATATGCCTCAGAGACCTGGGCCCTATACAAACAGGATGAGAATGCTATTACGGTATCCCAAAGAGGAATCGAAAGAGCTATACTAGGAATATCATGTCTCACTCAAGTGAGAGAAGGAATCCGGAGTTCTGACCTCCGTCGATGGTCAAAAATCAGGGATGCTGTCTCATTTGCCAAGGCATCAAAAATCAGATGGGCCAGTCATGTAATGCGATTCAAAGACAACTGCTGGACTAGAGCTGTTGCCGACTGGATTCCACTGGATGTCAGAAGACCTCGTGGCTGCCCACCAAGTAGATGGTCAGATTTCTTTGTCAAATCCCTGAATGAACGATTTGAGGCTCTTCCTGTTCCTGGAGCAAGCAGATATCATTCGGCTGCACTAGCTCTCGAGAGGGACAAATGGAGACGTTACTGGTGCCCGCTCGAGCAAATTGAAGATCAACGGGACTACAAGTGACAAGTGATACAAGTGATGTTTATGCTTGCCCTGTTATATATTCTATTATTTCCTGAATAGAAAATCCTTGTTGTTTTGAAAATCCTTTTATTTTGCAAATCCTTTGCAAATCCTTGTTATTCTAATACCTAAACTGTTTTACACAGGGATATATCCCAATATTTGTGTTTTGTTGTCATTTTTGTGAAGGGGATGATTTTATGATTTCTCACAAAGAGATATAACAGAAATATTATACAGCGTTACCAAGTGGGGTTTATGCCAGGCATGTAAGGATGTATCAATATATGAAAAATAATCAATGAAGTACACCATATCAACAAAAGGAAATATAAAATTTTATGGTCATATCAATTGATACAGAGAAGGCTTTTGACAAGATGCAACACCCATTTTTGATTTTTTAAAAAATTATGATAAAACTCCAGAAATAGGAGTAAAGGAACATATTAAAAGATAGTAACAGTCTTCTACAACAAACCCACAGCCTTATCATACTCAATGGTGTAAAACTGAAAAAAATTTCCGAGATCAGGCAATCAGGCACATGTCAAGGATGTACAGTGTCTCCACTGTTCAACATAGGTCTATTTTGGTTTGATTTGTGAGCCATATTCAGCTTTGTTTAGGGCATATTCCTGCCTCTTCCCTCAGGGATCACTCTTGACAGGGCTTGGGTGATCATAAGGGGTGCTGGGGATCAAACCCTGGTGAACATTTGCAAGGCAAGGCTCTACCTACTATACTATCTCTCTGCCCTGCATTCAATATAGTTTTGGAAGTCATCCCCATAACAACTAGACAAGAAAAAGCTAACAATGACATTCAAATTGTAATCCTTTTTCAAACTATCATTATTTGCAGACAACATGATACTTTACACTGAAAACCCTAAAGGCTGTACCCCAAAAATCTTACAAATAATTAGCCAGTACAGGTATCAGGTTACAAAATTACTCCATAAAAATTAGCAGTATTCCTGTACACAAATAATGAACCAGAAGAAAAATTTAAAAAGGAATTGTGTTGAAATTTTCTTTTTGCATGAATCTCTGCCATTACCAACATGGTGTCTGAATCCAATCGGATTGTCACCTTTAACCTTTTTTCTGTGTGGTACAGCCAAAGAAAAATGAGACAAACATAAGGAGACAAACATACTCAGACTGCCTCTCTGGCTCCTGATCAAGCTGCTTAACAGCTATGATCCCAGAGACTCAGAAACAAATCTCAGAACGCAGCTTTTGGCAGAAGTGCATCTAAATGCATCAGAATGCAACCTAAATGCCTTAGGCTACTGGCCCCAGGCCACCCCAGGTGAAAAAATGTGTCTATCCACCGCCTTTTACCCCTGGTGGGTCAGGGGCCGCCATCTTCCAGAGGCCAATGGTCAGCCATGTATGGGCCCGCAGTGACCTGACACGCTGGGTGTTAAGGGATGGGGGTGGAGCCTGCCTTTTCCTCCCCCGCCCCAACGAGACACCGAGACAAAGAGACACCCATGAATGACCTCTCTGGCTCACGATCAGGCTGCTTAATGGCCATGATCCTAGAGACTCAGAAACAAATCTCGGAACCCAGCAGCTTTTGGCAGAAATCCCTCCAGATTTAAATATCAAAATTTCAGAATTCCAAAATCTCATAGCCGCGCGACATTATATGCTATTCATAATTGGCAATAGAAAGCAAATTGTCTAATGTTGCCTTTTCGGCAGATCTGAGTGTTGGGGTAAAATCTCAAATAATAATGGTGGATCTGGTGTTGAAATATTGAATGTAATTGAGGTAGAGAGAGAGAGAGTAATGTGGAAACCATCTGACACAGAGACGGGGAGAGTAAGGGATGGGGGGTATACTGGGGGCTTTGGTGGTGGGAAATGGGCACTGGTGAAGGGACTGGTGTTTCATCATTGTATGACCGAGACTTAAACCTGAAAGCTTTGTAACTGCTCTCGCGGTGATTCAATAAATAAATTTATTAAAAACAAAACAAAACAGGGGGCTGGAGAAATAACACAGCGGGTAGGGCGTTTGCCTTACACGCAGCCGACCCGGGTTCAAATCCCAGCATTCCATATGGTCCCCTGAGCACGGCCAGGGGTAATTCCTGAGTGCAGAGCCAGGAGTAACCCCTGTGCATTGCCAGGTGTGACCCAAAAAGCAATAAATAAATAAATAAATAAAAATCATAAAACAAAACAAATCATGCTCAGACTATCCAAGCTTTGGGGTTGCACCTGGGCAGCCCAAGGTGAGAAAAGAGGCTGGCATTTATTTCATACAATATTGATGCTCCATCCTGAACTCATCACATGAGTTATTGTCCAAGCTGACATAGACATTAAGAGCAGTTAGTAAATACATTAAAATTCAATGGGTATATTAAAAGCAGACTGGGATATTTAACATAGCAAATCAGCCGGCACCCTTAAAGTATATAGTAAAATTGGAAGAACTCAAACTCCTATATGTATATGCACCTAATGAGGAACTAACAAATACTTAAAATGACTGCTTACAGATTTGAAAAAAGACATTGACAGCAACACAATAATAGTTGGAGATTTCAACACCGCTTTATCACCTCTAGATAGATCAACAAGACTCAAGCTCAGCAAGGATATGCATTATCTGAGGGAAGAAATGGAAGACAGGTGTCTAGTAAATATGTAGGACATTTCATCCCAAAAAGCTGAATGCACATTTTTCTCAAGTGCACATGGGGCATTCTCCAAGATAATGGCACACAAAACATACTTCCATAAAATTCAGAGGATAGAAATTGTATCAACGATCTTTTCAGACCATGATGCACTGAAAATCAAAGTAAAACACACCCAGAAACAGAAATTCAAACCTAACACCTGGAAATTAAACAGTTCACTACTGAATAACGAGTGGCTTAGAGAGGAAATCAAAAGATTCCTGGAAATGAACGAGAATGAAGACATGAGTTATCAGAACTTACGGGACACAGCAAAAACAGTGTTAAGAGGAAAGTTTATAGCTCTACAAGCATTCCTCAGGAAGGAAGAGCAAGCCCACATAAATAATTTAACCTCACAGCTTAAGATCTTGGAAGATGATCAAGAAAACAAGCCCAAATCATACAGGAGGAAAGAAATAATAAAACTTTGAGCACAAATTAATGACATGGAACCTCCCCCCCCAAAAAAAAAGAAAAAAATCTGAAATATAAGTGAAACAAGAGCTGATTCTTTGAGAAAATAAACAAGATCAATAAAACACTAGCAAGATTCACAAGAAATGAGAAGACACCCCTAATAAACAGAATCAGAAACGAAAAGGGAGACATCACAACACTATCCACAGAAATTCAAAGGATAATCAGAGATTACTTTGAAAACTTTATGTTACAAAACTAGACAACCTCAAAGACATGGATAAATTCATGGACTCCTATAATCTCCCAAAGCTGGCCAAGGAAACCTTGGAATACCTGAACAGACCTATCACCATCCAGGAAATCGAAATAGTAATCAAAAGTCTACCAAAAATCAAAAGCCTTGGCCCAGATGGATTCACTAGTGAATTCTTCCAAACCTTCAAAGAGAACCTAATCTCAACCCGTTCAAACTTATTCACGAAATTGAACAGAAACACTTCCAAACAGTTTCTATGAGGCAAATACCACTCTCATACCAAAAGCAGACAGAGACACCACAAAGAAGAGAATTACAAGACAATACCCTGATGAATAAAGATGCAAAGTTAACAAAATAGTACCAAATAGAATCCAACGACGTCAAAAAGATGATACACCATGAACAAGAATGATTCATCTTGGGGATGCAAGGTTGCTCTTACATTTGCAAGTCAATCAACATAATACGCTGTATCAGTAAAAGGAAAGATAAAAACTATATAAGCATATCAATAGATGCAGAGATGAAGAGAATTTTTGATTTCTCATATTTTATGCATTTTTTTTGGCTTTTGGGTCACACCCGGTGATGCACAGGGTCACTCCTGGCTCTGCACTCAGGAATTACCCCTGGTAGTGCTCAGGGGACCATATAGAATGCTGGGAATTGAACCCGGATCAGCTGCGTGCAAGACAAATGCCCTACCCGCTGTACTATCACTTCAGCCACATCTGATATTTCAGTAATAAGTTTGGAGTGATTTCTGCCAAAAACCACTGGGTACCAAGATTGGTTTGTGTGCCTCTGGGAGCATGGCTGTTCAGGAGCCAGGAGCCGTTTGTCAGGGTCTCATCGGGGTGGGGAGAGGGGCCGGTTCCACCCCCCATCCCGTGAGATCCCGTGTGTCATGTCACTGCAGTCTCATACCTGGCTGTCCAATAGGCTCTGAGAAGGTGGCAGCCACCATACTGCCAGGGAGAAAAGGCAGAAGGGACAAACACCTTTCCCCACCCAGGGTGGCATGGCACCATAGTTTAATGCTCAGTCCAGATGCATTTCTGCCAGAAGCTGCTGGGTTCTGAGATTTGTTTGTGTGCCTCTGGGATTATGGCCGTTCAGGAGCCAGGAGCCATTCATGGGCGGCAACTCGAGGCCTCGTTGGGGTGGGAAGAGGGGCCAGTTCCAACCCTCATCATGCGAGGCCCTGTGTGTCACAGCTCTCTCTCTAGTTTTGGGCAGGGGCAGATGCTAGATAATTTATTTTCCATTGCTCACTTTGCATCTCAGGAAAGGTCTGCGACTGTGTGCCAGGATGGAACAGCCCTGTTCCAGCACCACAATGTGGTTCAGAGGAATAGTCCTGATAGCCACATACCTGAGCATGCTTGTAGAAGCTCACGGTCGCCAGGATTTGATCTGGAGAAAGCAGTGAGACTGCACCTGCTCCATCTGGGGTGTCTCGGAGATATCATCTCGGTATGGGGCCCAGAGAATTCTCCACTGTTGTGGTGCCCCCTGGGTTTCTCACTGCTGGTGCAGCAAGATGGCACCGGGCACTTACCCACATCTTTCAATTTTCTACCCAGCCCTCTATTCATACTCCAATCAATTATCCACACATTCATTAAGCTACACAGCATTCCATCCATTCAATAATCCATTCATCAGCACATCTTTTAGTTCATACACCTGCACACCAAAATATTCATCTGACCATTTTCTCAACCCTTATTCATTCTATCCACCCACTTTCTCAAGGTGGCAAACTGTACAATTAGTGGGGAAGTTAGAGAACTCAGTTGTTTGGAAGACAAAAGATTAGGGAGTTGATGTGCAGTTCCTATAGAAGCTGGTATGGAACTCTTTGATTCTGTGAGGTATCAGTGTCACTGAGGATTTTAGGTTGAGGTTACAACTCCTTTGATAAGGTAGCATGTGGAATCTACTGAATAGTTCTGAATAGTTAGAAATAAACAGCTTCTAATAAATATCCCCTATGCTACATAAGTGTCTTTTGACCTTAGGAAAAACCTAAACAGAAGTCTGAAAACCAGTCAGTCATCTTAAACATCTTCCTTTACCAACTGAACAATACTGACTCCAGTGATACTTTGGCCCAGAGTAAACCCTTGGAGAAACTGCAGCAAATATGTGTCCTTATGAGACTCAGAGGATAATCCTTGTCTAGAGACATGTCTGGGGCTCGTGCCAGTCATCGCTAACGAATGAGTATTTCCAATTTCTATGTTATAAGCCAGGACATTGAAGCTCAGGCTGTATGACTTTCCTAGGGCTTTTGTGGTGGTTTATACAACAACCAACTTTAGGCTTCTCTGTCTCCCCAGATGTTTTCACAAATTCATGCTGCTTGTAACATGTAACCCGTGTTTACAACAGGGAAGAATAGGGAGGCCTAGAGGTGCATCAAACACAGCCTGAGAGGGGGCTGGAGCGATAGCACAGCGGGTAAGGCGTTTGCCTTCACGTGGCCGACCCAGGTTTGATTCCCAGCATCCCATATGGTCCCCTGAACACCACCAGGGGTAATTCCTGAGTGCAGAGCCAGGAGTGACCCCTGTGCATCACGGGGTGTGACCCAAAAAGCAAAAAAAAAAAAAAAAACAAAACAAAACACCACAGCCTGAGATACATTCACAGTTGCAGGGAGATAAAAGCAATTAATAAAACATATATGCTTAGTGTATATATGCATAATATATACACATACACACATAGACATATGAATCTGAGATACAGGATAAATGACTGGTTTTAGGATGTCTTAATAAATGAGGGCAGTGCTATAAGGGGTCACTGGTACTGGGAATAGCATGTTATAAATGTGTCATAATCATCTCATGTGCATTATCACAACCATCAGGACAGATATCATTTACTCAGCACTTACAAAGTTCTGCAAACATTACCCAGGTTATGTATGGATATACTCATCTCACCTTCACAACAGTGCTGATAGACAAATCTTGTCAATGCCTCTAGAATGGAGACAAAGGGACTCTGATAAGAAATGGTAATTTACCTGCTCAAACTCATGTAATCTGAACTACAGAGTTGGTATTTGCATTCAGTACCCAACTAATCAGCTTGCCTCTTAATCCAGTTTACAGAATATAATACACTTTATACAAGAGTCAAACATACAGAAATGGTTGTGTTCTGAGGTATATTGACCACTTCATGAAAATAGTTTGCCCTAAATTAAAAATCAAAATGAACTGAGACCTGGTGAGTAGATTTTTAAATCTCTTGGATTTCTGAGATATAATAAAGGTGTAAGGGTATAAAGGTACAAAGGTATGAGAGATGTAACAAAGGTCAGGAAGATTTGTCTTAAAAAACTCTGACCTTGAGCATGTAACTTGTCCTTTATCCTCACACTTCACATGAGGAAAATAATCTTTGGTTTGCAGGGCTATTGAAAGCACTAGGGAATCTGGCACACAAGAAGTACTCAATTAGCAGTTATTGCTCTTATTGCTGCCCCAGTTCTCACATTAGTGCAGCCCTAACTCCAGATCCCAAGCAACTGACATGACTGGCACCCTGCCATGTTTATGCCTATGTACTTACCCTATCTAGGCTGCCATCAAGCCAAATTTAAGTTAACTAATCTTACTTTGGTAAATATTTTGCAGTGTATAAATATCAAATAACTACAGTGTATGCCTTAAACACATGCACTATTTTTCCCCAGGTTTAGTAAGGAGTTACAGAGTCAGCAACAGAGTTAGTTGCCCAAGATTGGTATTCCTAAATTCAGAGATAAATTTTTTCCTTTTTTTTCTTTATTTATTTTTAATTAGTGAATCACTGTGAGGGTACAGTTACAGATTTACTCATCTTTGTGCTCTTTTTTCCCTCGTACACAGTTCAAGAACCTATCCCTTCACCAGTGCCCATTCTCCACCACCAGTAAACCCAGCATCCCTCCTACCCTCCCCAATCCCATCTCCCCCAAACCCCACCCCGCCACTGTGGCAGGGTATTCCCTTTTGTTCTCTCTCTCTAATTAGGTGTTGTGGTTCGCAATAAAGGTGTTGAGTGGCCACTGTGTTCAGTCTCTAGTCTACATTCAGCCCGCATCACCCTTCCCCCGCATGGCCTCCGACCGCATTATACTTGGTGGTCCCTTCTCAGACATAAATTTTTAATGCTTACTGGTGGATGAAGTATGTGGATAAAGTTTTCTTTTGCATATATTTTTGCAATATTTTTTTTAATTTAAATTTTATTGAATCACCATGTGGAGGGTTACATAGTTCTCAGGATTATGTCAGTTATACAATACTCAAACACCCTTCCCTTCACCCGTGCCCATATTCCATCACCAACCACCCCATTATACCTCCCGCCCCCTCCCACCCTCCCCGTCCCCGCCCTTGTACGTGATAAGTTTCACTTCGTTTACGCTTTATCTTGGTTACAGTCCATGTTTCAACACATAACTCACTATTGTTGCTAGGGTTTCCCCCCAAAAAAGAGAAGACAGTCCCACTGTCAAGGAAGCATTTGATGGCTCTCCATTGCTGAGAATGTAGAGATATTAAGTACCGCTGTTTGTTACATAACTTTTCTATTTTTTTCCCCCCTCGTCCCGCGCCACCGAGATCACGCCTGCTTAGTAATCACCACGCTGCCTGACAAAGGGAAAACAAACCAAAAAAGATGGTTATTTCCCGTCATCAGCCGGCGTGGGGCTCTGGCTTAGTTGATAGTCTGGTAGAATGTCTGCAAGCAGTTTCTGGAACCAAAAGTAATACACTGGTATCGGCCCCGGCTCGAGATTCCACCAGCGTCCCGCTGTTCCAAGTACATAATAATTTATTCCCTTGTATCCCATTCCCATGCCACCAGGTCCGTGTCAGCTTAATGGACATCATACTATGGTTAACGCCACACCGCGTTTCTTCCCGAGAAAGAAGGATATTTCTTCTCAGCCGGCGTGGGGATATGGCTTAGTTCAGTCTATAGAGATGGCTACCACTTTGGTAGCCTTCAATATTTCAGCACAAGATTTACTATTCTTGTTAGGATTTCCCACCAAAGTCCAACCTGTTAAAAAGGGAACCATTTCATATTGGTGATGATTAAATGACAATAGGTTGCGCGGCCATGGCAGCGGCCTCGCGGCTTTATATTTCTGTATAAAGTCCAGGGAAAGTACAGCCAGAAATTACACGTTGCTACAAACTTTAACCCTATTATGGTCCCCCCAAAGTCCAACCCATTACAAATGAACCATTTCATATTGCTGATGATTAGATGACATTAGGCTGTCGCAGCCGCCCGGTTTTGGGTTTCTATATAAAGTCCAGGGAAAATTCTGCCTACAATTCTATCGCTACAATCTTTTACCTTCAACAAAAAACTCAGTACTATTGTTTGGAGTTACCCCCCACGGTAAGCCCTGCCAAAAAGGAACATTTACTCGTTGCTGACAATCAAGAGATATTAGGTCGCGCGGCTGCTATTGGATTTCTATATGAAGTCCAGGGAAAATTCTTTTGGTAATTGCATCACTCGCTGGCAGCGCCTGGGCCAGAAGCTCCGAGCACACAGTTTGGAGGCATTTTGGGGGCGCCGCTCGTGTCCAAAGTGGTTCAGTTGCCTCCGGAGTCGATCTCGCGCGGGGCTGGAAAGGAGCGTCCCCACATAGCTCTGTGCTTAAAAAAATTTTTGCAATATTTTTGTATTACACTTCTTTTTTATTGAATCACCGTGATATATAATTACAAAGTTTTCATGTTTGAGTTTCAGTCATACAATGATCGAACACTCATCCCCCCACCATTGCACATTTTCCACCACCAATGTCCCCAGTGTCCCACCCCATCCCAACCCATGCAATATTAGGCCAGTTATATTCCATATTTTTTAGGAAAATGGGGTGTTTTTCATCTACATTACATGTTTGGTGATAAAACGTTTTCTGGGAAACTTCCTTTCATGGAATTTGGGGTACATGACCAGACAACCACTTCCTAAAGTAATATATTTTAGTTCCAGGCATTGATCCCTATCCCCACAACTAAAGCAAGTGAAATCCCCCTATGTGACATAGTAGTGTGACAAGGTTCACAGGAATAAGGGAAATTAAATAAAAATAATGAAAACTTCATGAAGCAGTTACTATAGTTTTTCCTCATTTTATATAAGAAAACTTTAGGAAACTTACTCAATACCATAAAGTAAAAATGTGGTAGAGGATACAAAAAGGAAGATATGTGATTACCTCCAGAGGAAGAACTTTACAAAAGAACACAAATGCTTCAAGAAGAATACTGAAATATTGTCAGGAGTATGTGAGCTTCAACCTTACCTAACCCACAAACAACCATAAATTAATAATACACGAGTTTTTTTGTACTTTACTTTCTTATTAATCTAGGGTGATCACAGATATTTTGCATCCATAAGAATACAGAGGAAGATGAAGGCTACACACATTTTGTCTTCTCATTTTGGAACATAAAGAGTGTTCTAAAGTGTTATTTACAGCAATTATGTAAGAGTTTGCAAACTCTTAGATAATTGTGCCAAAGTTGCCACAGTAGTAACATGTACAATGTGTTTGAGCCTAATAAGAGCAGAATAGAAATTATTTTAGAAAAGTTAACTCTATTCTTCATGTAAGATAGCAGGAAAAAAGTCATTATGAATATCCTTACACACTTTTCTATACCATTGGAAACCTGTTTAGCTTGGAGGTGTAGGAATTTTCAGAAGTTCAGACTGTGAGTCCTTGTCAAGAACTGGGGTACTTGAATCGTAAGCTCCTCCATCCTACATAGTGAGGCCCTGAGACTCAGTTCCCCTCTCCTTACATCTCTGCTATGTGGAAAATACAGGGATTCATATTCCCTGGCCTGGAAAGCCCTTAACCCCATGTTCTGAACAAGCCACATATTAGGGTAGAGGGAATGGGTGCCAACATTCCTAGGACTATAGACCATTCTATTCCAGGAACAAGTTGTATGATAGGAACAGTAGCATGTCTTTTCCATCTTCTATTTTTTTTTCGTATTCAATACTTGGATGCTTGTAATAATAAAAGAAAGTTCCTCTGAGCTAAGCAACTTACAGTAATAGAACAGAAAGCTAAGGTCAGTTCTCAGGTCAGTTGCAGCAGATGATACCAGCAATGTGTTTTCACCCTCTAGTGGACAGTGCAGAAAATAGTATAGATCTGGATGGGTTCATGGAGTTTGTTGAGGAGGAGATGGTTTAATTAGTCCACCGCTAAGTCTCTGAAGAATACCCAGTTACCATTAGAAAAGCAAATTTCATTTTATACACTACAGTAAATAGATAGTAATGTTTTTGCTTATTTACATTATGAACATATTTCACGTTGCGTTTTTTATTTCAATGTATTCTGAACAGAAATCTTGGTCAAATATATGATGTGCAAATATCCTCTGCTTGTTTTTAACTTACCTTTTTATGATATGTTTTACAAACAAGTTTTTTTTAACTTCATGAATTTCAATTTATCACCTGCTTCTGTTATGGATTGTACTTTTGGTGCCAAGCCTAAGACCTTTCACTAAATCTAAATGTCTCACTTTTATTTTCCTGTCAATGAATCTCAAATTTACAAAGCAAGTCATATCAACCATCTATCTGAGGGTAAGAAAAACATCAATATGACCAAAATATTGATTAGTTTCTAATTTTATTAAAATAGTATTTTATTATTGTTATAACCTGTATCTTTAGCAAGACTAAACATTTGGAGTTATTCTTTAAACTGTTAAGCAAACATTATTCAATAATCATAGAAGATCCCAAGAATCCACATTATAAAAATTTATGAAAATCTAATGTAACTGTACTTACATCAGACAAAACAGAATTTTTTAAAAGGTTACAGTAAAAGACAGTAACAACGATTATATAATGATCAAGGAGACAATCCATCACTATTCCATATCAGTATGGAATAGCAATAGTACAGCGGGTAGGGCGTTTGCCTTGCACGCGGCCGACCCGGGTTCGATTCCTCCGTTCCTCTCAGAGAGCCCGGCAAGCTACCAAGAATATACTGCCCACACGGCAGAGCCTGGCAAGCTACCCGTGGCGTATTCAATATGCCAAAAACAGTAACAAGTCTCACAATGGAAACGTTACTGGTGCCTGCTCGAGCAAATTGATGAAAAACGGGACGACAGTGCTATAGTGCTACTAAAATTACTACACAAACTAAGCTGTTTTATAAATTCAATTCCACCCCCAACCAAATTCAGATGACATTCCGCACCTAAAAAGAAAATAATAAAGTTTGTGTGGAATCAAAAGAGACCACAAGTAGCCAAAGTATACTGAAAAACAAGAATTTGGAAGGTATTCCCAGACCTAATTTGGAACTGTTTTAGAAAGCTATTGTGATCAAAACTACATGGTACTGGAATAAACATAGGTCCTCTGATCAATGGGTCAGAATTGAATACCCAAAACCATAACTTCGTATTTTTGAACAGTTAATTTTCTATAAGGGAGCTGAGAATGTAAAATGAGTCAAGATAGCCTTTCAACAAATGGTGCTGAGAAAACTGGATAACTGTGTGTACAAAATTAAAGCTGAATTTACACCTCACACAAAACGCAATTCAAAGGGGTCTCAAGAAAACTGAAAACATAAGATCTAAGCCACAACCACTGAAACTTCGTAATATGCCTGTGAAATTGACACACAAGGATGGCGTGTGAGTTGGGGTAGGGAAGGAATATGAGAAAGTTGATGGAGTGAAGTTTATACTGATGGTGGGATTGGTGTTTGAAATATTATGTGCCTAAACTCAAGTATCAATAACTTTGTAGACTTAATAGAATAAATAAAATTTTTGAACATCAGAGATATATCAGTTATAAATATGTTGCACATTACAAAGAAGCTCCTAAATACACAAATAAAATATAAACAGGCCTAAAAAACAGTGATACAATAATAATAAAAGATTTAATTTTTTATTTTCAGTCTCATTGTTCTTCTTACAGTGCTTTTATTGATTTGTTTTAATTTTTACTGAGAAATAACTTACAATAGTATTGAATTGATTAGTTTTCAGTTGCAGTGCTATTTCACCAATCCCACCACCAGAGATTCAAGATCACTTCACCACTGTTCCTCAATTCCTATTACTTCCTACCTCCTAAGCCCCTTTAGTTCCAGGTTCACTTGATCGCAACTTAGGACTTGTTTCCAGTGGGGATCATCGAATCCATTTCTTTGTTTATTTTTTGTAACTTTATTTAAAAATCATGGTTCACAAAGTTGTTTTAAGCATTCGAAGTTCCAACACCAATCCTGCCACCAGTGTAACCTTCCCACGACCACTATCCCCAGGTTCCCACCCACCCCCAGAGCTCGTCCCTTAGCAGACATAAAATAATTTATCTTATACTGATTGTTAAAACAAAACGGTAAGTGGAACTATCAAAAACAATCCACTAAAAAAATTGAGAAAATGGTTATATCTCACAATACTGTTAGTGAAGTCATTATCTGGGGATTTATTGAGCTGTTTGTTTTTAGTTGAGCCTTATATGCTATTGTTTTCACTTATTGAGCTTCATGGGCATGCAACTTTCTCATCTAATGTGATGTGCTCCTACTGGTCTGTCAATATTGTGAAAATTGGAAGTTTCGCTTGGCTAATTATGTGTCCTCCCACTCCAGGATCTCAATCCAGGCTCTGTAAAACTGGAATGATTTTCATGGGATTAGATAGGGAGGTAGGGCATTTGCCTTGCACGCACCCAACCTGGGTTAGATCCCCAGCTTACCATATGCTCTCCTGTGCATCCTCTGTCCCCTGACTGCAGAGTCAGAAGTAACTCCTGATCATCGCCAGGTGGTACCCCAAAAGACAATAAATAAATAAATAAATAAACAAACAAATAAATAAATAATAAAACTGGGATGGTTCTCGACCTACCTCTGTCCCTAGGAGGCCCTAGAAGACCAGTGTACCTGTGAATTTTATCTGCTCAACACTTCTGAGATTAGTTGTAAAGCTTGAGTTAGTGGTATCTCACTACAAGAAATAAGTCAGAAAGAAAAAAGGCAAATGCATACCAGATGATCTAGCCTATATGTGGAGTGTAAAGAAGAAAAGAAAGAGACTAGATAGTCTCCAATGTAAACAAACACTGACATACTACCAAAGGAGTAACAAACTAATGCTGTCAATAGGAATCTGTGGGATAAGGGAATCTCAGGAGAATGGTGGGGGTTTATTGACACTGGCTATGGAACTGGTGAAGTAGCATTGCAAATATAAAACAAAACTCGAAAGCTTTTGTAGTCCACATTACCTCATAAAAATAAAACAGGCCTACCAGTAAAAGTTTTCTATGGCTGCAGTGCAATGCATATCAAAATTCCAATGTCACTTTTCACAGAAAAATAACTTAGAATACTAAAATTTTTATGGAACTAGCTGACACCCTGAATAACCAAAGCTATCTAGAGGAAGAAGAAAATGTTGAGGAGATGACATCAATCACTGAATTCAAGTTATGTTACAAAGCTATCAAAACCAAATCAATGTGTTATAGTGTAAAGCAGACACATATGGGGGCTGGAGAGATAGTAAAGTGGATAAGGAGCTCGCTTTGCATGCAGCCAACCCGGGTTTGATCTCCAGCAACCCATATGATCGGTCCTCTGAGCCCTCTAGTAGTTAATTCCTGAGCACAGAGCCAGGAGTAAGCCCTGAGTACTACTGGTGTGACCCCCAAACCAAACCAAACCAAACCAAGCAAAAAGGCAGATACATCTATTAATGAAACAGAAAAGAGCACAGTTAAACCCAAGAATAAATTAATAAGCCAAATTAATTTGCAACAGAGGAATGGAAAATATACAATGATGAAAAGGACAGTACTTTCAATAAGTGGTGCTGGGAAAATTGAATAGGCACATGTAATAAAAAGAATCATGACAAAAATCAACTAAAATTGGTGGATTAACTTGTAAGTCCTGAAACAATGAAGGTGCTAAGCTGATCTATGTTGATTTTTTTTCTAACTCACAGTTCCAGAAGGCCGAATCTAAAAGTTGGACATGGGAATCTTCCAGTGGACAGTTCCACAACAAAATTGACTACATCATATTCAATTGCAGTTTTGCCTGACCGATGTCTCTGTTGCCCCAAAATTCCAAATGGGATCAGACCACCATCTCCTTTGTACAAAATTCTACTTCACGGAGCGGAGAGAAAGGGCTGCAAAGTTTAAGAAGAGAACTCCCAGAATGACCACCAACTGGGAGCTCTTTGGAACTATTGCAGTAACATGGGAAGATGCTATCGTTGATAACATCGATGAGGAATATGATAGACTGGTTCAGCATCTCCATGTTTGTGCGAGGAATGTAAAGAGAGAGAAATCCACAAAAAGAAAGACACCTGTCTGCGGAAACTCTCAAGCTCATTTGCCAACGTGGCTTGGTGCGAGCCTCAGACAATCACAAGCTAACATCCGAGCTCTCAAATCAGTGTAGAGAAGCGATAAAGGAAGACCTCAAAGAGAGAAGAGCAGCAGTGCTGGCCAATGCAGCAGAAGCCGGGAAAAGTATTTGCAACGCCTGCCTGTCCTTTGCCAACTATAAGACCAAGATCACTGCCCTCCAATGTCCTGATGGATCTATCACATCTTCCAGAAGGGCAATGGAGAAGATAATCCATGGCTTCTACTTGGATCTCTTCGATAGCCACGTCCACCTGCCCACATACCAAATTCTGCAGGATGGATATGTCGTTCCCAATGTTCTCCATTCTGAAATCAGACATGCCATTTTGTCGGTAAAGAAGCGAACAGCACCTGGCCCAGACAAGGTCAGACATGAACACCTGAAGAATATGCCATCAGTACTTATCAATACACTGACTTGGCTCTTCACACACTACCTGTCTGAATGCAAGGTTCCTACCCAATGGAAAACCAGCAGGACCATTCTATTGCACAAGAAGGGAGACATCCACGACATTGGCAAATATTGCCCAATCTGCCTTTTTTCCGTTGTCTACAAGCTGTTCACTCAAGTCATCCTGAATAGAATTGGCAGAACACTAGATGAAGGACAACCATGCAAGCAAGCTGGGTTCCAAAAAGGATTCAGCACGATGGACCATGTCCACATGGTGACCAAGCTCATTGAGGTTTCTCGGGAGATCAAGATGCCACTCTGTCTAATGTTCATTGATTTAAAGAAGGCTTTTGATTTGGTTGAGACTGAAGCAGTCATTGAAGCCCTTGCCAAACAGGGCATTCAAAGTCAGTACATCAGGATCCTCCATGAGCTGTATTACCGAATCAGCACCAGGATCTCACCATTCTACAAGAAAGTGATCATTGACATTAAGAGAGGGGTTCGGCAGGGTGATAGCATTTCACTGAAACTCTTCAGTACCACCCTTGAGGATGTCATGCGACAACTGGAATGGGAAGAGATGGGAGTGAAGATAGATGATCAGCAACTACTCCACCTCTGCTTCGCTGAAGACATCGTTCTAATAACACCAAACATTAGTCAAGTGGCACAAATGCTGGCCAACTTCGACCATGAGTGTGAAAAGATAAGACTGCAGCTAAATCTCACGAAGACAATGTTCATGAGAAACGGACTAGTTCCTGACATTCCATTTGCTCTCAAAGGAATGAACATCTCTGAATGCAGCAGTTATGTGTACCTAGGTCGAGAACTCAACATGACAAACAACCTGGCACCTGAGCTATGCAGGAGGAAGAGAGAGGCATGGAATGCCTTCAAGAGCATCGAAGAAATAGCTAAGAGGACAAAGAACCTTTGGCTCCGGGCACATCTCTTCGACTCCACCATTATTCCTGCACTAGCATAAGCCTCAGAGACCTGGGCCCTACAAAAACAGGATGAGAACACTATTCGGGCCTCCCAAAGAGGAATCAAAAGAGCTATGCTTGGAGTATCACACTTCACTCAAGTGAGAGAAAGAATCCCGAGTTCCGACCTCCGTCGATGATTGAGAATCAGGGACGCTGTCTCGTTTGCCACTGTATCACTGTATCACCGTCATCCCGTAGCTCATCAATTTGCTCGAGTGGGGACCAGTAACATCTCCATTGTGAGATTTGTTGTTACTGTTTTTTTGCATGTCAAATACACCACAGGTGGCTTGCCAGGCTTTGTCGTGTGGGAAAGATACTCTCAGTAGCTTGCCTGGCTCTCTGAGAGGGATGGAGGAATCGAACCTGGGTCGAACAATGTGCAAGGCAAACACCCTACCTGAGGTATAAAGAAAAATTTGCACAACTACAGTAATAAGCTATTCTTGTTGGAGGTGAGGCAGCTCTTCCCATGACAAAGGCAAGGACGGATACAGGTATAGGTGAGTTTATAACTAAGTGGGAAAGCAGAAAGTTCAGGAACAGCTTACCAGAGACTTCATTTTCTCCATGAGTGGGAGGCAACAGAATTTACTGGGGTGAGTAGGGCAGAGGGCCGCTTGGCTCTGTGCAGAAGATATACCATTTAATTTTCCCAATGATTTTGCATCTGCTAGCTCTGTCAGTATCATATTATATGACAACTATATCTAACTTTTAAAAATTATCCTATTTTACTCATTCCACAGGAATAAAATGATCTCTTAGTTGGATAGCTACAAGTTACAAGAACAAAAGCTAAATTTTAAAAACTCAAGAGTTTTGAATTCATTGGTACATCTAATACATTGGTCTGTGGGTTCTTAATTAAGTGTGTTAAGTGTGTTCTTAGCTCTATGAAAATGTTACACAATTTCCTAGATATTTTATTTAAAATTTTTCATAACATTTTTTTTCTGGTGCTGGGAATTGAACCCGTGGCCTCACAATTGCAAGGGCTGAGATACAGCCGTGATGCTAAGATTCTAAATTCTACAGCAGAAGGAGCTCACTTTAAGTTTTGAAAGTGGGAGAGGAGGTTGCAATTCCAGAGAATACTCAATCTCTCAATTAAAGAAGACACACTCGAAATTTCTGAGAGGCTACACAGCAAAACTTAGTTGATGGGAGGGACTGTGGGCCACCTTAGACTAATTCCAGCACTTGTTTGAAATGAAAATTTCGACCTGAGCATAAACTATTAGACAAAGACCTCTTTTTTCCGGTGTGGCCCTATGCAAGTCTACATGTGAAGATACTCATTTTCAATTTGAGGGCATAAATAATCTGGCCCTCTACTCTCATATTTATATGGCTGTAGCCTGCGGGGCAAATGGTATAGTTATTTTTCTCTGCAACTAAACAAAGTAAATAAATGTGATATATTGGCACATTGCCCCTGATATGGATGTGGAGTTTGAATAATGATCCCTCAGCATAGAGCCAGGAGTACACTCTAAGCACCACTGAGTATGGCACCAAAATAAAACCAAAAGAAATCCAGGGGCTGGAGCGATAGCACAGCGGGTAGGGCGATTGCCTTGCACGCTGTTGACCTGAGTTCGATTCCCAGCATCCCATATGGTCCCCCGCGCACCGCCTGAAGTGTTTCCTGAGTGCAGAGCCAGGAGTAACCCCTGAGCATCGCCGGGTGTGACCCACAAAGCAAAAAAAAAATCCATGAGATATCTGAGCTCAGTATGATGATGAAATTTTGTTAAGTGCCACATTAGATACCCTTGCCTATAGTCATTCTCCTATGAGATGCCACGAGATTGAGTTATTTTAGTAGATAGTATTTTCAAGGTTTTTTTCTCCCATGAGCCTCTTATACATATTTATTTATATAATTAAAACTGTTTGTTTTTCTAAATAAGGAAGCACATACTATCCTCTTCCAAGCCGTCACTCTGCCTTGCCTTAAAATGCAAAAGTTAGGGTCTGAGAGACAGTATTTGCTTTACACAGGATGACCCTGGTTTGAATCTCAGCACTCCATCTGGTATCATGAGATCTGCCAGGAGTGATACCTGAGGACAGACAGAGGCAAGAGTAAGTGCTGAGAACTGCCGGATATGGTCATAAAACAAATAAAAACCAAAAATTGTTCCAGAGTTGGGAATCTGAAGGAGCACACTGCTGGCAATATCCCCTGAAGTTACTCTCTGACTGCATAACCTTCTCTGGAACATAATTTTTATACTGTAAGTCTCATCATTAAAAAAAAACTTGGGGCTGGAGTGATAGCACAGCGGGTAGGGCGTTTGCCTTGCACGCAGCCGACCCCGGGTTCAAATCCCAGCATCCCATATGCTCCCCTGAGCACCTCCAGGAGTGATTCCTGAGTGCAGAGCCAGGAGTAACCCCTGTGCATCGCCGGGTGTGACCCAAAAAGCAAAAAAAAAAACTTACTATACAATATTTGACCAATTTTTACTGCCAACTCATTCCAAAAAATGAGAAAAGAACTAGATATGCTAATTCACAAGAGGAGATACATAAATGTCCATGAAACATAAATGCACAGATGCTCAATTTGATCAAAGCAATACTCTCATATATTCTAATGACTATAAAATAAAAATAATTTTTGAAAATTTATGAATTTAAATAAACTTTAGTAAACTTATTTCTCTTTGAAACTCAGCACTGTCTCTACAGAAGCATTTGAAGAAAAAAATGAAGACTGGAGACCTGAGAACTAAAAATAGCTACCTAGGATCCTAAATGGATAGGACTCTTTAGGAATAGGAACACATGCTTGGAGACTGAGAAAGATGCCCAAGTCCAGAATACCTAAATAGTGTCAGGAATTTTATTTTAATTGTGAGAAGAGTAAACAAGAAACAAAAGTATTTAATATTCCTTTTTCTTACATGTCTTTACGAAGCATTTGTAGAACTACTGCTATATTACAAGCTCACTTTAGATACTAAAGATAAAAATAAAGTAAAATAACATAAGAACCCAGACCTGCCCTTCAAGAACTTGATGTCTTATAGAACATGCAGGCACATAAACAAAGAATCAAGGAGGCACATAAATCTACACCTGTTAATATAATTGCAGACAAGTTAAAAAAGACTTCTAAGGTAGGTGATAAGGTGAGTTGAATCTTAAAGAACAGAGTTAATAAGCTAAAAGAAAATAACAAACAAAAATGGGAGGGGTTGGAAAATTGTAGAGAATGATAATTCTAGATAGAGATAAGAGTAAAACGATCAGAAGAAAAGAGAGTACAGGCTAAAGAAAATTTACACCGGTATGCTAACAGAATACAGATGGAAAGAGAAACAACTTTGTGAAGGGCTTTTTAGACCCTTTAAAATGACTGAGCTCTTTTTCTTAACTATGGGAAGCCATTGAGGGACTCTTAAGTATAAGAGTTACATGTTAAGATTTCTGGTACAGAAAGGTAGGGAAATACCCAGTGTAGTGGGAATATGATGAGTGAGTAATCCTCACTCACAATCATTGGGAACATTGGATGGTTCAACTTCTATGAAACTAATATAGAGATTTCTTTAAAATGCATTATTCAAACTCCCATATGACCTAATACTACCACTTTATGGCATTTAACTTAAAAAATGAAAAACTTTAATTCAAAAGGATATATGCATACCTATGTTCATTTCAGCACTTAGTACAATAACCAAGATATGGAATCAATCCAAATGTCTAACTACAAATGAATGAATCAAAATATATGGTATATATACAGAGTGGAATACTATACAGCCATCAAGTGGATTAAATAATGAATTTCCCCACTATGTGGATAGAATGAGTGGATATGTGGTATATATACAGAGTGGATTACATACAGTTATAGAGCTATCAAACGGATTAAATAATGAATTTTCCCACTATTTGGATAGAATATGTGGATATAATGAGTGGAGTCAGAAGGAAAAGGTCGGATACAGAGTTACCTCTCTCATATGTGGATATAAAGAATTACACCAAGGAAGCAACAAATGGCCAAAGAAATTGGAGATTGGCCACCAAAACTAAGTTTATGGTGAGCAAGGAGGGAGTGGTGACAGGGGACAGGTACTCTTGTGTTAGGCGTAATGCTGAAAAGGTATTTATATGAGATTATATTAACAGTACTGTAAAACACAGTCCCTCAATAAAGATGATGGGGGTGAGGAGAGATCATGCCAGCAGCAGGAGAATACAGATTATGATGTCTTAATTGATAATAAACCTTCATGAGAAACAAAATTGACTAGAAAAGCATATATAATTGAAACTAAATGAACAGTAAACTTGTTGACTGCTTGTTATATGTCAAGCATTATAATATTACATATATTCACTCTTTTATACATCATAAAACACTAAGCATCAGTATTTCCATATTATCGACAGCTAAATAAAAGCTAAAAGAGATTAAGTAATACATAAAATTTCATACTGTTACTAAGTGGCACACACCAGGCACAATGACTCTAGTATGATCAATGTTTGTGACCACTATTCATTCTGCTAATGACACTTAGAAGAAGTTGAGGTCTTATCCTCTAGAAAGTGACTAAGCAACTAATTCTCACTGTTTTGTTCTCTCAACATCTAGATTTAAGATGTTTACTGTGCCTGAAGTACAGCAAACATCTTAAATTTCTCTTCTGCCTAGATTCCTTCTCTACCTTTTCTCTGTCTACATATTCGTGCTTCAGCACTCAGTTGAAATATCATCTGATATAACACACTGGTAGAATTTAACAAGAAAAAATCCAGCCCCATCAAAAAAATGGGAAGAAGAAATGAACAGAAACTTCCTCAAAGAATAAATACAAAATGATCAAAAGGCACATGAAAAAATGTTCTACATCATTAATCATCAGGGAGATGCAAATCAAAACAATGAGATATTTTCTCACACCACAGAGACTGGCATACATCAGAAAGAACAAGAACAACCAGTGCTGGTGCGGATGCGGAGAGAAAGGAACTCTCGTTGTTGGTGGGAAAGCAGATTGCTCCTGCCTTTTTGTTAAACAATATGGGCATTCCTCAAAACACTAGAGATTGAGACTCAGCAGTGAACAAAACCGGTGGATACCACAACATCGAAGAATACTCCAGGCTCCATACCGAGCCGATATCCCTGGGATCCCTAGATAGAGCAGGTGCTGTCTCCCCGTCTTCTCCAGATGGAATCCCGGTGACCATGAGCATGGCTCAGGTATGTGACTACAGGACTATCCCTCAGAACTGCATGGTGGTGCTGGAACTGGGAAGTTCCATCTGGCTCCTAACCCACCCCTGATGCTGGGAGTCACGCCCTCACCCTTCTCCGGCGCCATCTTGCCACACTCAGCACAGAAGAAAACCGGAGGGCACCAAAACACCGGAGAATTCTCTGGGCTCCATACTGAGCCGATATCTCTGGACCCCCAGATGGAGCAGCTGCAGTCTCCCTGCCTTCCCCAGATGGAATCCTGGTGACCATGAGCTTCTACAAGCATGGCTCCAGTATGTGGCTATAGAACTATTCCTCTGAAGCTATTTCGTGATAATACAAAGTGAGCAATGGAAAATAAATGATCTAGCGTCTGCCCCTGCCCAAAACTAGAGAGAGCGGCAACACGTGGGGCCTCACAGGATGGAGGGTGGAACCGGCCCCTCTCCCCACCCTGACAAGGCCCCGAGTTGCTGCCCACAAACGGCTCCTGGCTCCTGAACAGTCATGATCCCAGAGGCACACAGACCAACATCAGAACCCAGCAGCTTCTGGCAGAAATGCATCTTTACTGAGCACTAACCTATGGCGCCGTGCCTCCCCAGGTGGGGAAAGGTGTCTGTTCCTTCTGCCTTTTCTCTCCAGTGGTGCGATGGCTGCCACCTTTTCAGAGCCTACTGGACATCCAGGTATGAGACTGCAGTGATGTGACATGTGTGGCTTCATGGGATGGGGGAGGTGGAACCGGTTCCTCTCCCCGCCCCAACGAGGCCCGGAGTTGCTGTCCACAAATGGTTCCTGGCTCCTGAACAGCCATGATCCCAGAGGCACAAACCAATCTCGGAACCCAGCGGCTTTTTGCAGAAATCCCTCCAGACTTATTACTAAAATATCTGAAATCTAAAGCGCTCTTCATATAAGCAATAGAAAACAAATTATCTAATGATGCCTTTTTGGCAGGTCTGAATGTTGGGGGAAATTCCAAATAATAATGGTGAATATTTTGTCGAAATATCAAATGTGATCAAAGCGGAGAGAGAGTAAGGTGGAAATCATCTGCCACATAGGTGGGGGGAGGGGTGGGCTGAAGTTATACTGGAGTTCTTGGTCGTGGAGGGTGTGCACTGATGAGGGGATGGGTGTTTGATCATTGTACGACTGAAACTTAGTCTGGAAAGCTTTGTAACTGTTCTCATGGTGATTCAATTAAAAAGAAACACCTAGAGATTGAGCTTCCTTACAACCTAGCAAGATCACTCCTGGGAATACACCCTAGGAGCCCAAAAGCATACAGCAGAAATTCCATCTGGAACAACCCAATTTCAAGAGAAAAGATGACCGGATAAAGAAACTGTGGTAGATCTACAAAATTGAATACTATTCAGTCACCAGGAAAAATGAAATCATGAAATTTGCTTATATGTAGATAGACATGAAGAGTATCATGTTGTTTGAAATGAGTCAGAGGGAGAAGGACAGACATAGAATGATTGCACTCATTTGTGGGATATTAAAAAAACATAATATGAGGCTGATATCAAAGGACAGTAAAGTCAAGGGTCAGGAACATTTCTCCATGGTTGAAAGCCTGCCTCATGAGCTGAGGGAGAAGATAGCTGGAATAGAGAAGGGATCACTAAGTCAAAGATGGTGGAGGGATCGATCAGGATGGGAGATGTGTGCTGAAAGTAGATAAAGGACCAAACGTGATAGCCTCTCAGTATCTGTATTGCAAATCATAATGCCCCAAAGTAGAGAGATAATATGAGGTAAATTTTCTGCCATAGAGGCAGGGGGAGGGGTGGGATGGGGAGAATATTAGGGACATTAATGGTGGAAAATATGCACTGATGTAGGGATGGGCATTTGATCATTGTATGACTGAAACTCAAACATGAAATCTTTGTAAGTGTTGCTCACAGTGATTCAATAAAATAAAATTCTAAACTGTAAGGGAACACAATGTATGAGTATACATATTAAAATACTGACATAAAAATATGAGTAGCTTTTCTTGTCATATATTAAAATACTATTGTAATAATAAAAATAAATGTTAAAATAAAAAAAGGGACCACTATTACTATGATAGTTGGAAATCATCACTCTGGATAAGAACTCGGTGCCGAAAGGAGGAAAAAACGGATATACATGATAACATTTCAATACTTGTATTGCAAACCATAATTCCCAAAAGCAAAGAGAGAAAGCAAGAGATAGAGAGAAGAAAAGTGTCTGCCATCAAGGTAGACTGGCAGAGTGGAGCGGGCAGGGGGGAGGGTAACTAGGAACACTGGAGTTGGGAAATGTACACTGCTGAAGGGACCCGTGTTGGAAAATTGTATGACTAAAACCCAATCAAGAACTACTTTGTATTTCAGAGTGATTCAAGAAAAGAAAAATGTGAAATATATCATTTGGTAACTGTAATGTTTTCTGAAACTTACTAAGCACTTTTATGCTCTTTTGTTTTGTTTAAACACATTGCTGCATCTACCCATAAATAAAGGCTGAGAAAAAAACATGGTTATTGACTAAAGTCTTGTAATAAAAACTAAGAAGATGCAATATAAAATACAGATTATTATCATGTAATTTCTATGTTGTTTCACATTACATGTCACAAAGTAGTGTTTTTGTAAAATATGGCTACATTCTGATCTCTCTAGTCTATGGGCTTAAAGATACACAAAGAGATAGCAACAAAGGTACAAAGACAGCATAGTGGAATACTGATCCACACAATTGAGCTGTGATGAGAGGAAAGGGTATTGGGTTCTTGGATGAGATGGGTACACTGGTGATGGGTATGGTGTTGGAATTATGTTCATGAAAAACCATTATTTATATTATTGTAAACCATATAATCTCAATTTAAAAAATAAATTTAAAAATAAGTCAATTCCTGAAAAAATGCATACACATTCTTTTTGCCATGATAAGCAATGTTACACTGAAAATTCTTATTACTAGCTCACTGATAATATCATAATAAAAGGTCAAAATGCAGCCATTTTAAACAGTTAACTTTACAATATTAGCATCCTTCCCATTAAACAGTCACATAGGATTTTAGAACTACAATGAAAACACAAGTTTAGGAATTTTTCCAAAATGTACTGAAATTTAACATGAAAATATATGAGATTTTGTTGTCCACTTGACAGTACTGAGAATGAAACATTTATCGGATATATTCCAGGGCACTTCTGTATTCCCAATATAGGAAGATATTATTAAGCATATATATGGTTATATATCAAATAAATCATATGATTCTGACATTGAACTTTTGTTTTCTAATACTAAATATTAGAATTCATTAAATACTCCAAAGGGGGAAAATGGACATTAGAATTTAATATTTAGCAATCATAAGAGAATCTTCTATTTTTAACCTAGGAATTACTAACTTCACCATGGAAATGAGCTAAAACCCATATTAATAAGTACCTATGGAATCTATCAAAAAAGTTATCTAAAAATATACCAAGCACTGGGGCTGGAGCGATAGCACAGCGGGTAGGGCGTTTGCCTTGCACGCGGCCGACCCAGGTTCGAATCCCAGCATCCCATATGGTCCCCCAAGCACCGCCAGGAGTAATTCCTGAGTGCAGAACCAGGAGTAACCCCTGTGCATCGCCGGGTGTGACCCAAAAAAGCAAAAAAAAATATATACCAAGCACTATCATCAAATAATTATAAATGATTATAGGCACAAATAATTATACTGGCTGATTCTACGAGTACTAACAAAAAGAAGTGTCATTTAAGTTAAACTAGAAATTGAAAACCAGTCTTACAAGAAGAAGGAAACTCAGCACCTCTAGGTTATGACTCGCAGAAACCATGACAATATATAATGCTCACTGAAAGACACTCCCATATCTGGATAACAGGGGAGAAATTCTTTTAGTGAGAATGACCCTTCAGAGAATAACCTAACAAGTTGTGTGTCTGTTCTTTAACCCCTACTGTCATAGAGGGTTGGGCCCAAAATTACCTGATCAGAATTTTAGAGAAGGCTTTGATAATATGCATGAAAAAACCCCTTACAAATCACACATAGTTTGATCAAGTAATTCCATTTCTTTTAAAAAAATCTGTATTCAATAGCTGTGATACTTGTACTACTCTGTAAACATACAAATGTAATCACTGATTATACACTTAAATTGGCAAACTTTATGGTATATAAGATATACCTCAAGATAACATTTAGGAAACAAATGCTAAGAAAATAAACTAAAATATATAGTCAAAGCTTTAAGCACCATAATACAGTACCACTGCAAAGTGAAAAGTTGTAATACCTAAATTATTGAAGCTAAACATCATATGATGTCAGGTTGTCACTAAACATGAAGAAATGAATCAGATTCTCACCACAGGGACTTTGCAAGAAGGTCAGTCAAGCCACAAATCAAAACAGATAGAGAATGTAGAGGGGGAAATAGGGAAATGTTTTGAAAGATGCTGCCTGAGCACTTTTAACTCACTTCCCCGGATTATATTGCTTCTCATGGAGATCATTCCTGTACATCTACCATCCAAAGAGAAATATTCATCCCTCAAAGGAGACGTAATATCAGGTCCAACCACAGCCACTTATTAATGTGACTATATGCCAGTATAGATTAGATATAGTACCGGGAAGCACAACCTGGGAAGCCTCAAACTCTTTCAGGTACCTAATGTACATTTCTAGAATATGTTGGAGGTTTGCCATTACCAATAACAGGTTGTTTTTTTTTTAAATCTCCCAGATCCTTACCTGGCTATATACACAGAAGTTCATAGATCAGAAAATGTGCAAATACAAGTATATCTAATAGCCCCTCCTGCCATTGGTTCAGATTCTTATTCTCAAATTTCTTAAGATCTGATCAGGGGGCTGGAGTTATAGCACAGCGGGTAGGGCGTTTGCCTTGCACACGGACTACCAGGGTTCGAATCGCAGCCTCCCATATGGTCCCCTGAGCACCGCCAGGGGTAATTCCTGAGTGCATGAGCCAGGAGTGACCCCTGTGCATAGCCAGATGTGACCCAAAAAGCAAAAAAATATAATCTGATTGGGGAGAATGCAAAGACAAGGCACTGATACAAAAGTTTAGTAAGTGATGTTGGCAGGAACAGCAGGAATATGAAAGTTAAGAAAAGGCCCAGACCTAGTGGGGGATAGGATTATAAAGTTTCCAAGAGGTGATGAGCTCAGTTTCCAAAGTGGCAAATAACTTTCTGACGAATTGGATATTGAAGCTATTGCAGATTAATCTGAAATATCTTTCAGAACTAGAGACAATCTAATATTTAGAAAGATATCTAAGAACACTGTGCTGTATGCACTGTCTCTAATTGTATGTAGCTGTATCCCATGAACCTGATAAATAGTAGATAATCAATCTGTGGAATGAATAAGTGGGTCCCGATGGAGCAATTATTTTCAGAGGAAAATAGGCCTTCTCCAAATAAAATGTAAACTACAAATAACAGTAGCTACATTCATCTTAACAATAATCTTATGGGATAGATTCTGATGATCTCATTTTAAAGAGAACTCTGGAATTTAGTGAATCACACAGCTTCTGATTAAGGTAATAGATGTGAATTATCTTTTGGGTGCAACTGACTCCAGACCTTATACTTTTAACATGCTACTCTTTACTTCCAACTCATTCCAAAAATGAGCAAAGAACTAGATTTGGAAATTTACAAGAGGAAATATGCAAAGGTTCATGAAACATAAATGAACAGATCCTCATTTTGATTAGAGTAATACTCTGATATATTCTAATGACTATAATATAAAAATGATTTTAAATTTATTAAAACTGGGCTGTAGAAAAGGTTTAATAGACTGAGCGCATGCTCTGCAAGCGGGAGGCTTGACTTCACAAGACCCAGTATTGCATAGTCCCCCAGAAACCACTAAAAGTGAAACCCAAACATAGAGTCAGGAATAGCCTCTGACTACCACCAGGTGTGGCCCAAAACCAGAAAACATTTTGGGCCAAAGAGCCAGTAAAGAGATTAAAGTACTTGCTTAGCATGAGGCTGTAGTCACAACCTTGGTTCAAATCCTTATACTGGATAGGGTCCCATAAGCACTTGGGGAGTAATCCTTGAAAACAAAACCAGGTGTGAACTCTGAGCACAACCAGGTGCAGCCCCAAATAACTGACATTTATAAGTTGGTGAGTGAACTATTTCTTTGATATACAGCATATTTATGGGGTAAAATGGTATAAAGTTTAAATGATATGGGATCATTACCTTCCATAGTCCCCCCTGCCCGCACCAGGAGCGATCCCTGAACACTACTGTTTTTTGATATGATGTTATTGAACACTGACCTGAATGCATCTATGGAAGCTATGAGAGACTTTTCCACATATTATAGTTACTTCTGAGTTTAATTGCCTTCAGAAAGGTGGTTTTACTCCAGGTTCCCTAATCACATATAGGTGGTTGGATTACAAAACACAGAGGAAGGAGAGAGAAAATTGAAAGGAGAAAGCTAGTACTGGGTGAGGGGAAGAAAGAGAAGAGAGGATTTTATCTTTGGCAAGAGCCTATGATACCTTTGGGGTTAATTTAGGGCCAGGAGATCAGAAGGCGGGTGGGTGGAGTCGAACAAGTGGAAAAGGGATAAGAGCCAAACCCTGACATACAGCACACACCCATCATCCGTTCGTCCTCAGTGCAGGGCAACAGGTAAGAGGGGCTTGTGTTTTGTGTCTTGTTTCTGGCCTGCCAACATAAAGGCTGCTTGTGATGACTCCTGACTGTATTCATTTTTTTCTTAGAACGTATCTCCCTCATATTCTGTCACCCGCCTCTCCTATGTGTCTTCTACTTCCCTGTTTTCAGGTTTTCTTTTTCTTTTTTCTCCCCTTGTTTCTTCTGTTACTTTTTAAAATCACTCATTTCACATCCTCTCCTTGACACTAACTTTGTATTACTGTTCCTTCATCCAATCTCTCTCTCTTTCTCTCTCTCTCTCTGTCTCTTCTCTCTGCCCTTTTTCTCTTCTCAACATATCTACCCTGTACTCTGTATCCCTCGATCTGTCTTTCTCTCTCCCCTTCTCTTCCCCTGTCCATTGAAAATGTCTTGAAATTGATTCCAGGAATTCTCTATCTTTAACTCCTTCTCCTTGCTTGGCTGACAGCAGATTCAGTGCCTGGGAGGTAAGGATGGAAAACTTACAGAATATGAAGATGATAGGAATGAGGAATTGGATAGGAAAATAATTAAGAAATTTAGAGATATAAAAAATATAACAACAGTAATATTGTGTCATTACAAATATGAAATAGCCCCAATTTTGAAGTCATTATATTATATTATATTAAGTACTCTCATTTTAATTAATGAGACTAAGAGAGCTAAGCCATTCATCCTCTGGGGGAAAAAAGAGTTTGAACTACGGGTTTTTTTTGTTTTTGTTTTTGATTTTTTGGTCACATCCGGCGATACACAGGGGTTACTCCTGGTTCACGCACTCAGGGATTACTCCTGGTGGTGCTCGAGGGACCATATGAGATGCTGGAAATCGAACCCGGTTCGGCCGCATGCAAGGCAAACTACCTACCAGCTGTGCTATTGCTTCAGTCCCTGAACTATGATTTTCACAATGTATTCTGGTTTTTGTGACCTTTAAATTTTTTCTTATCCTAAGAATTTCAGATTCCAAAAACAAAGTTTTTTCTCTAACTTTTCCATGGTAATGAGACGGTACTAAGAAGGGAAGTAGATCTGATATTTCCAACTGATAAAGAGAAGTGATCATATCTCATCCATACCAAATTTACTTTTGTAAAGAAGGATCCTTGCAATAGGAAGAGAGAAGATAAGAAATTACTTAATGAATGCTTTCTTACTCTGGCAAGCAATAGTGTTGTGGTTTCCTCTTCTGGTCTCTGGAACTGAAGATTGGTTACTGACATGAGAATATTTTAAGGTGCAAGAAAAAACCCAGTTACGGTCCATCACTTTGCCTGAAATTTGAGTTTCACCTTTTGAGGTGAAAACAGTATTTTAGCAGGTCCCTGATAAAGACTAACATAAGACACATACTTAAATTTTTAAATAACGGAATGGGTGAATGACTGAATGTTCACCAGTGCCTTAAACTCTACTTAAGTTAAAATGTTATTTTTGTGATGGTATTTTTAACAGTCAAAATCAAATATCCGAGAAAGAAGCCTACTAGTGCAGCAAGGGGAAGGGGGGCAGGTGTTAATATCTGACCAGACTTTTAGTAACATCTACTAATATTTGAGTCCTAGATCCACAGTGGTTAACTTAGTATGCTCCAGAGCCAAATTACTTGCTGTAAACTCCTAGTTTTCCTGTGTTCTTTCTCTGTGACCTGGTCAGGTTATTTAATCTTTTGGTTTCTCAGTTTCCTCAACTTTGAAATAAATTTACAAATAATATCTATCTCATAGAATTGTGAATATGATGAGGATTTACTATGGTATTGCATGTGAAACATTTTAAAACAGCATCCAACCCAGTTTAAGTACTCTATGAGTATTTGACTATCTGACCGAGATGTAATATATTATATAGAGAAAATTAGGCCCAGAGTAAAGAGGCAGAATATAAGCTCACATATAAAGTTGTGATGGGATAAAAACAAAAGGACTGAAATAAGAAACAGCTACTCATACCTGGTCTAGTATATTTATGTGATGACTTACCTATACCTTCCTTTAAATTTCCTTGACATCTCCTTTAACTTATCTACATAAAAATAAATAAAATAAAAAAGAACAGCTAAAACTTTTAATATTTTTTCTGGAATAAGCATTTTCTGTATATTTTATATGTATTACTTTACCTAGTCTTCACAACATCCATCTGAATTATATATCCTTACCATCTACATTTTACAGATATAAGGCATAGAGCAGATATGTGACTTTTCTAAGTCTCAGAGATAGGGAGGAGTAGAATCAGAATTCAAACCCAAGTAGTCTATCACCAAAGCCTATGTTTTTAAATACCCTAAATTTTCTAAGATAATTCCTTCACTCACTCCAGTAATATGTTATGAAGTGGTATGAGATGGAAACAGAGCCCAAGATGACTAAGACAAAAAAGATCTTAGTGCACAGACACTAATGTGGGGAAATTTCTTGGAAAAAATTATCAAAATAGCAGAAATTGGCATTAGAGCTTGAAAGACCTTGTTAACTCAACAAGGTCAAATCCAAGAAGTATAGTATTTTTTTTCCAAATGTCTGAGAAAATCATAACCAAAAATCCCTTGGAGGAAGTGAGAGACAGCATTTGTTATTTTTTCTGAGGCCATAACAGCAGTGCTCAGGACTTCTTTCTGGCTCTGCACTAAGGATACTCAGGGGACCAAACAACATATATATGTACATATATATATATGAATAATATACTAAACATTAAGGCAAACTGACTTTGCCTTTAATGTTGGGAATTTTTCTTCTCATTCTATACCCACATGTCATTGTTGTTGTAAGTGTTGTAAAGGATTTTCAGGAACCTGAAACCTGGCCATGCTCCTTGTTTGCCTTTCCTTATGCAATCCAGCCCTCTCTTGCCATCAATAACCAGAGTCAGCCTCAACCAGATGCTCAGGAGTGATTCTTGGAAGGAGCACCACTTCTCTCCCACACCCTGATCTCAGCTTGGAGAGTGGTCAGACCTTAATGAAGATAAACTTGGGGAGTGAGCTTTAGAGCTTTATCTGTGTTCTGCAGGCTCAACCACAAGCACTTTAGTCTTTTCAGGCAGACAAGGTAAAGGAAACATCCCCAGATATAATGCACAAACTGAGTTCATTTAATTACCTATCATATGAGGTAGGCACAAAGAAAGTAGCAGATATTTGACAGCAGATAAAAACAAAGACTTAGAGAGGAAATGTGGTTTTCCAAGAACATTCAATAGGGACTTGACATGGAACTTAAATTAAAAAGACTAACATTTATTGAAAACCTTTATGCGTCAGGCCCATAAATACTTAAGTGCCATTTAGTCCTTTCAGTATCTCTCAGCCTTTCCCAATTCAGGGCCTACATATCCTGGTCAATACACTAATCCATGCCTGTGAGAATTACAAGGAGTTTGCTTGGGGTAGAATAGGAAAAGAGATTGCTTTGAGTTAGGAAGTAGGCTTTTCGTTAATGAGATATGAAAGGGAGGGATGTTCTTCAAGATTTAAAGGTACTTGCCATATGAGAACATAGTAGATAGAGTTGGGGGCTCCCACTGTTAACTTTTAACAACATAAAACCCTGCATATTAGGAGTACTGTTAGAAGGGAATAGATATAGAATAAGCTTTGTCATGTGTGGGACTTAAAAATACACAGCAAGGTAGCAACAAAAGGCCAAAAGTAACACCTGGGATAACTGATCCACACAATTGAATTGGTGGAGGGTTTGAAAGGGAGGAGTGTCCTTGGGGGAGGGATGTAGGTACACTGATGATGGGTGTGGTGTTATGTGAATATGATTTGTGAATAGAATTATGTGAATAAAATTTGTGAATTTGTGAATAGAATTATGTGCATGAGAAACCACCATCATTATCATTATTGCAAAGCACAGAATATCAATCAATGAAAAAAATCTTCCTAAAAAGAAGTACTATTAGGCAATACTCTGTGGTTCTTCTGGTATTGATATGGTCTGATCATAGTCTTGCCACATTCCTCTATCTCTCTCTCATTGTTATATCTCTTGTCTCATATCCTGCATCACCTTCTGACACTCCAGTTTCCCTTTTTTCTCATTTTTTTTTCTGGTGGTCAAGATGTCTCCGTTTATTGGCCCTTACACAGAGGTATTAATACACCTTTTCTTTTTTTTTTTTTGCTTTTTGGGTCACACCCAGCGATGCTCAGGGGTTACTCCTGGCTTTGCACTCAGGAATTACTCCTGGCAGTGCTTGGGGGACCATATGGGATGCCGGGGATCGAACCCGGGTACCCGGGTAGGCTGCGTGCAAGACAAATGCCCTACCCACTGTGCTATCGTTCTGGCCCCTTTTCTCATATTTTTATCCCTCTTGTGTTCTCTCTCCTCCTTCCTTCATCCCACATTCAGTACATATTAGCTACTACCTTAACTTTATCATTTCCTTCTATCACCCAGTTTCCATCTTCTGTTTCACCAGGCCCATACTCCGGTTTCCCTGACTCTTCTTTGTTGCTCTGTAGCATGCCCACAGTGGCAGTATTTCTTCTTTTTATTCCTCACTGACTCTGATGAATTCTCTCATAACGTGCTCTCAGTTTTTTAAGTCTTTGTATGTTATTTGTATTATCCTCATCTCCTTTTACCTTGTGTCCTGCAGTCTGCCTCTGCCAGTTATCTCCACTTCCTCTTCCACATCCTCTTGCTCCTCCTCCTCCTCCTTCTCTCTCTCTAGTCTCTTTCTCTATCCTTCACAAATCCTTCTACATTTCTTATCATATTCTTGAGTTCATTTTGTTTATATGAATCAGTCTTCCTTTCCCTGTCTTTTCTTATCTCTATCTTGTTCACAGTTCTTATAATTCTACAACTGTCACTACATCTTTGTTTCTTCATTTTCTTCTATCTTTCCTACATATAATTTTCTTCCTACTCTTCCCCTATGCTACTCTTTCTTCCATTTGAGTCCTTATTTACATTCATTAATTTACTCCCAAATCCAACACAGAGTTATTGAAGCCTTGATTTCTGATGTTTTCTTTGCCCCTGTTTTTCTGGGGTTTTTTTTGTTGTTGTTTTGAGTCACACCCAGCAATGCTCAGGAGTTACTCCTGGCTCTTCACTCAGGAATTACTTCTGGCAGTGCACAGGTGGACTATATGGTATGCTGGGGATTGAACCTGGGTTGGCCACGTGCAAGGCAAATGCCCTACCTACTGTGCTATCACTCCAGTCCCAATCTTTGTTTTTTTTTGTTGTTTTTATCTTTTTGCTTTTTGAGTCACACCCAGAGATGCTCAGAGTTGCTCACCCCCGTTTCTCTGATTAGCCTCTGCCTCTCTCATTCATCTTGTTTTCCAGTTCCTTGAGTTTTACATTTACATCCTTCTCTGTTTTTCAAAAATTCAGCATCAAATTCAAAGAAAAAAACTGCCACGTCAGTGGCAAGTGGTTCTGTACTTTAATGATAGTCTCTGAGTCTATTTAAGTTTGTACCTGTGACCTCAATCTCTTTCTCCTGTTCTGAGTCCGCTAAAGGAACACTGAATCTGTCTGAATTAACACAATGAATCTTCACTTATCTGAGGCAAATATTCTTAGAAATAGTATTGGTATTGTCATTTTTAATTTTGCCATAAATAATCATTTCTCAATGATCCTGATCATCACAGACTAGGCCAGTGGCAGAGTCTGAATCAGAATTCATGCTTCTCCTCAAGTTAGAACTTCTTTTCTCACTTCTTTGCCTAACGGTCAGTTTACTGTTTGATTTTCTCTGATGCCCGATTGATATATTTAATCACTGGGAAATATTTATCCTACAAGGACAATAAGGACATCTATTGGAGAGAAGCAAACATTGGGTTAAAATCAAAGACTAAAGATCACAGTAATGACCCTTGATGTCCGTGACATCATGATGAAATTCTCTTTCCATCTTATGCAGGACTTTTGGCTCAACATGGCAGCAGCAGCTATGTTGCTACAGTGTTGTCCAGCACTTGTCCAGGGTACCACAGGCCTTCGAGGGAAGATGATTAAGGCTCACCAGTTCCTGTTTAATATTGTACGCTGTCCTATTCTTGCCATTCAAAGACCAACTTGTTCTCAAATACATCTGAATGTAGCAAAGGCTGGAGGAGGTAAGAGGAGAGAATACTAGGGTCCTGAAGACAAGGTAATAGTGACCATCATTCCCTAATAACTTGGAGGGTTCATATAAAAAGTATCAATGCAGACTGAGCAGGGCCCTAAATATACGTGGAATCTGAGTTTTGCTAGAGATTCATTTTCAAGTCCCTCACACCATATAATTCATTTAATGCTGAAAATATTTAAGATTAGCTGGATCAAGTCTACAGTCTCAAGCATTGTGCTTTTGCTTCTGTCAAATGATTCTCTCACATACTTTTTACCAGAATATCTCATACTTTTCATTCAACACTTAACTTCAGCATCATATCCTCTACAAAGCCTTTCAAACCTCTAATCTGGGACCTGGAGCAATAATACATAGGGTAGGTTGTTTGCCTTACATGCAGTCAACCTGAGTTTGATCCCTGGCATCCCATATGGTCTCCCAAACACCATCAGGAGTAAGTAGTTCATGAGTGCAAAACCAGGGCTAATCTCTAAGTATTGTCAGGTTGGCCTTAAAACCAAAATGCCAAAACAAAACAAACTGTTAACCTGTCCAATTCCAATACTGTGACATATCTCTTCAATTTTCTAGTCTTCCATAGCTTATGTGTTCTCTTCCATCCTAGAACTGTTCATTATAAATCTTCACTGTATATCACTACCACAAGCTTAGGCACTTCCCTAACATAGGTACTCCATGTTATTACCATGGTCTGAGATAGAGTTTTGGGACAGAGTAAGTCTCACTACTCATTGTTAAAATAAACTTTATCAATGCACTGCCACTCATCCTGTCATCTTTGTATAGACTCTGCATCATGGGCCAAGAGTCACTGTCCCTTCATGTTGACTGAACTACAGGATGGGAAGAGCAAGATTGTGCAGAAGGCACCCCCGGAAGTCCAGGAGGATGTGAAGACTTTCAAGACAGGTTGGAGTTATGGTTCACCTTCACCTCATTCCTAATACTTGAAACCATTTTATCATCATCATCATCATTAGCAAGGCTAATCCAAGAGCAACTGTACACATTTCACATATCCTATGATGCAAAGTCAATTCATTCCTATACAAATAATGCTAAATTATAGCTAAAACTGCCCTTAAATGCAATACATATATGCATGTGTGCACATATGTGCATATATGCACAGGCTCCTATACCATTTAATCATTAAGCTAAAATAATTTATTTTAGATACTACTCAGTGGTTTCTGGTGGTTTTCCAGCCTCTGCTGAGCTGGGGAAATAGCTTGCTAGGTTGAGCACACGTATGCTTTGCATATGGAGGCCTGCGTTTGATCTGAAGCACCACGTGCAATTGCTCCCAAGGACCTGTGGAAGCATACCCTGAGCACCAAGTCAAGAGCAGTCTCCAAACACTGCTGGGTGTGGTCCCAAATCAAAACAAAATAAAGTAGTTCTTCTTCTCTGCTTTTATTAAATGGGCCTTTATAGGCTAAACTGCCACATTTAAGAAATAGCCTTCTATGACAATCTGAATTTTCATGAGGAGAAGTGTTGGAAGTAGGTGCATCTTTAGAAGGGTAGTCTAACTCAAGTGGCACATAGCACTCAAGATCTTAGAGATGACCATACTGTTGACATCATTCACAGCCTTTTTAGGGTAATTATTTTTATTTTTATTTTTTTTTTGCTTTTTGGGTCACACCCGGCGATGCTCAGGGGCTACTCCTGGCTCTGCACTCAGGAATTACTCCTGGCGGTGCTCAGGGGACCATATGGGATGCTGGGAATCGAACCTGGGTCGGCCATGCACAAGGCAAACGCCCTACCCGCTGTGCTATCACTCCAGCCCCCTTTTCAGGGTAATTATTAAGGGTAATTTTTAAATTTAATTTTAATGGCATTCGGAAAAGAAATGTTAGGCTGTATTTACCTTCCATTTTCCATGTGAAAAATCTAAGGTGGCTTCCCAGTTACTGCTTCCAAATGGGAGAAATACTATTATCTTTCTAGGTTTTTTGACACAGGAGTTTCCACTTGAGGAGATGAGGGGCTCACTTTCTCTCTGCAAAAGGACTTCCTGTTTATAAACTTAACTGTTCATATGTTTCATAAAGAGGATTTCCACATACTTTCCTTTTCCTCTCTTGTCATCATGGCCAATGAGTGCCAAAGTCTCTCAGTCTGGAGCAGGTCTCAACCAGTCTCTGAAAGTCATTTTCTAGTCCCTGGGACCTAGAGCAGATGTCAGAGAAAGTTGCACATGATTCAGAATAATATGACCAGTGAGTTTTCTGAGGTGGAAAAAAAAAGTTAGAAATATAATACTGAATGGTACTAATAGAGTACCATTCATTAAATTTAAATTTAAATTAAATTAAATAAATAAATAAAATTAAAATTTTAATGCTTGTACTTGCTGGATCTGAGTGCTTTGGCAAGTAATTTGCCAAAATGAAAATGAACTTTTATTCAATGAGAAATATTCAATGAAATTTTAACACCTACCTCAACAGCTTATCATGAAGAGGAAATTGTATTTATGGAAGCATTCCTAGCTTGCTAAAGAGTGCTCATTAAACATTATTTTCCCTATTATTTCTTCTCCATGCATCACTTAAAAAATTCTTATTCTTTTTATTTACATATTTTTTATTTTAATGAATCATCATGAGATATAGTTACAGGCTTACAAACTTGCATGATTACATTTTGGTCATACAATGTTCCTCCACCCATGCCCATTTGCTATCACCAATGTTTCCAGTATCCCTCCCGCCACCTGACCCTTTCCCTCCACTGTCTCTGTGCAGGCACACTCCCTCTAACTCTCTCTCTCCTTCTTGGTGTTATGGTCAGAAAGAGAGGGGCAGACATAGAATGACTGCACTCATATGTGGAATATAAAATAACATAATAGGAGGATGACACCTAAGGATAGTAGAGATAAGAGCGAGGAGGACTGCTCCACAGCTTGGAAGCTGATCTCATGTGCTGGGGGAAAGGCAACTGGGATATAAAAGGGATCACTAAGTAAATGATGGTTGGATGACTTCTTTGGTATAGTAGATGTGTGTTGAAAGGAGACTATGGACCAAACATGATGGCCACTTAGTTCCTGTATTGCAAACCAAAATTCTTATTCTTAATAGAGAGGCTTTACTTCTCTCTTTCATATGCTTACATTCATTTTCCATTATAAAATTTGTTTTATGTTCCTATTACAAAAGAAATCACTGTATCACTGTCATGCCGTTGTTCATCGATTTGCATGAACAGGCGCCAGTAATGTCTCCATTTGTCCCCATCGCATGCTAGTGTAGCCCGATGGTGTATTGGAGGCTCTTTCAGAGTCAGGGGAATGAAGACCGTCGTTGTTACTGCTTTTGGCATACCGAGTACGCCATGGGTAGCTTGTCAGGCTCTGCCGTGCAGGCAGGATACTCTCAGTAGCTTGCCGCGCTCTCCAAGAGGGACGGAGGATTTTGGGGTGGCCTCTAATAGTCTTTATAAGTTTTTCCAGTCTATCGGATGTAAGCTTTTGGTCGACTGGCATATAAAAGAAATATGACTGCAAGATATATTTTAACCTATATAGGAAAAGATAGAGTAAATTTAAATAACTCAAAGGTCTACCATTCACCACTGAAAGAAAATATAATTCTGTCCTATTTTCTTCAAGATATTCTCCTCTGACGCAGACATGCACAGGCATGCATGCACATACACAAACTCACTTCTCCACTTTCCTCCATAAACATTTTTTTATTGTAAATGTGATTTTATTCTATCTGGAGTTTATATTTTGCTTTGTTCACTTAATATCTCATTGATATCACTCAATGTCCCTAAACATAAATGTTTAATAATATTAATAGTTGAAGTAGCACTGTAGAACTGTCTTCCTTTTGTTCATCGATTTGTTGGAGCAGGCACGAGTAACGTCTCCATTGTGAGACTTCTTGTTACTGTTCTTGGCATATCGAATACACCATGGGTAGCTTGCCAGGCTCTGGCGTATGGGTGGGATACTCTTGGTAGCTTGCTGGGTTCTCGGAGAGGGACGGAGGAATCGAACTTGGGTCGGCCGCATGCAAGGCAAAAGTCCTTGGTATGTTTCAAAAATATAAAGATGAAAACCTAAATAAAAAACTTAAGTTTTCCTGGAATGAAGAGTGAAAAATTCATTCACTTAACCTCTGGATAGCTCTACAGGCTAAACATAGGCTTCGTACTGAGGTCTACATTTGACACCTAGTACCATGGGATCCTCTAAGAACCTCCACTAGTGAAGTTAAAATTAGAGGATGTGGCAAATTCTTTGCCTGTATGAGGTGTCCTGGGTGTGATCACCAGGCCCTTTCCTACCAATAAAGGATTAATCTCATGTATTTCTTCAAGTCTATTTCTTTATGAACATATTTACTCTTTAACGTAGTACAAAGGCCAGAGATAGTACAGCAGGTAGGGCACTTGCCTTACACATGGTGACCTGGGTTCATTTCCCCAAATCCCATATGGTCTCCTGAGCACCGTCAGGAGTGATCCCTACTGCAGTCAGGAGTATAACCCCTAAGCACTGCTGGCTGTGGCCCCAAAACAAAAAACAATGTGTATGTGTGTGTGTGTATGTGTGTGTTAGTAAAATCTGTTCATCCACAATGCAGAGATGAATTCTGTGACTGATTGAAGTATGTTCTATAATATAGATGCAATATCAGTTAACTAATCAAAAACCTATAATCCAGGATATAGTTTCCAAGTGTATATGTATATTCTTCTAGTTTACAGTGTTTGTTGATTTTACATAAGCATATATATAAGTCACAAGTATTGCTTTAATGTTAGTATGGATATACTATGGACTGTTCAGCTATTCCTCTAT
This sequence comes from Sorex araneus, assembly GCF_027595985.1. NCBI lineage: Eukaryota > Metazoa > Chordata > Mammalia > Eulipotyphla > Soricidae > Sorex > Sorex araneus. The sequence continues at coordinate 57,421,430 of NC_073313.1, read as the reverse complement.
AAAGTTGCTTGCAAATTTTCCTATCTCAAATAGACATCCTTAAATAGACACCTCATTACATAGGTAACTGTTTCCCTAGATACTGATAAATAAAAATCTCCATGTACAGGAGACATATACTTTCAACATTAATATTTCTAATTAGTTACATAAGTTGGCTGTACCAATTATTAAGTAATAGCTGTATTTGCATTGTATACCCTGTATAATATCAAATATTATATGATAAAAATTTTATCAAATTTTATTAATTTGATGAAAAGTTTTTGCAGTTTGATTTTTTCTTATTAAGCATATTTCCCTTTAATTTTGTTTATTGAACTATATTCAACCTTCTTTGTTCATTTTACTGGGTAAAAAAATTTTTTACAGTAATTTTTCAGGGTTGTTTATAAATACATAAAATAAATTCTCACTGTCAATTTTTTATTGAATATCTGCAAATATTCCTCTACTATATTAGTGTATAAATTTCAACAAACTCTTGATACATATTCACGAGTATCCCTGCAGCATAAGATTTTACCAATTTGCTATCTACCACATAAGTTTTCATCTGCAATAATCTTAATTTGTTTTATGCATAGAATTCTAGAGTTTAAGAACCCTTTGTTATAGTTTTTTAATTTATCCTGAAAACATGTTGCTCCATTTTGTAGTGTTAGTTATTAAAGAAGTGTATTTTAGATTACTTACTTGTAGGCTATGATGTGTTACCTTGGTTGTAGGATAACATTGGTTTGTCCTTTCTCCCTTGCTACAGAGAGCTTAGGTTTTTCGGGGATGTGTGTAATCTCAGCCACTTCCCCCACTCCAGGGAGGCCGATGGCGATGGGCAGGTGAAGGAAGGAATAAAGGCCAGGCTGGTTGGTGTCAGTTGTAGTTTATTCCGTTCCCATCTCCATGCTCCTTTGATTCTCCTCCTGCTGCTTCCTCCCGCCTTTGGAATTCTCCAGCCCACTCTACAGCCTAGTTAAATCCCAAAGCCTGAAGGGTTGGCGCTTACACATAGGTATGGTAATAATCAATAGGGGTAAAGTTTTTCCCTCAGGGGAAGTTTCTTCTAGGAGAGATTCTCATACAGCAGGACGACTCTCCCAAAACTGAAATTCCAACTATGGGTGTGTTTCTCCTCTCCTTAGTTCAACAAACATATAAACATTCATAATATTAATAATTTTGTATGGGCACAGTAAGAGAAACATTAAAGCCTATAGAATTTCTCTCGTGTGGTCATCTCGATCGCAGACTACAGTTCTCAGGCCAGATTAGTCTTTCCTACCCCTAGAAAGGTCCTAATGTCATTGTTACTTTTGGATCATGACAGATTTTTCCATGACCATGCTCTCAACTTATAGTTGAGTATCATGGTGCTTTGCCCTGGCCCATTTTGATGCCAGTGTAGCTCACAGCTTGTCCTGGGTCCATTCAGTCCCTCATCGGGACCCAGCTTTTGCAGTGCTAAGAACTAAGGGCAACTGAGGCTTAAGTCGAGAAAGCAGATGCCCAAGAGTACAGATTGTTTGGAGACAATTTACTCCCAAGTTACAAAAGCATAACTAACTGTCTTCCTTTGTCCATACAAAAAGGACATTGCTTTAAAGTAAACTATTCAAAAGATACAAGGAGAGGAGAAAGGCAATACTTCACTCATGCATATAAAATTATAGATTTCTGAGTAATCTGACCTTACAAGTTAACAGAAACTGATTAGAGGGGAAAGCTGATAGACCAGTTGGGGAAGAGAGCAGAGAGAGGAATTTACAGACAAATACAGTGGAATGGAAGTGCCTCAGGAGCACTGTGATAAACCTGAGCTCCCTCTGGCAAGGGAAACAGGACATAACAATATTAGGCCTAAAATATTTAGAGCTATATTCCAATAAACACAGAAGAATTGAGGTGCTTCAGGAGCACTGTGATGGCTATCACCCGAAAAACCTAAGCTCTCTGTAGCAAGGGAGAAAGGACAAACAAATGTTACCCTACACTAGGGCAAGTTACCAAAGTCCTCTATATACCATTTTCCTCATTTGTATCACAGCAATACTAAGATGACTGTCCACATAAAATTCCTGTGATGATTAAATAATATTTTTAAAGTTTCTGAGAGGAAATTATATGTAATAGGCACTCATAAAATGTTAGCTATAATAATAGTCAAATATTATGCATTACTATTATTATTACTTCTATGATTACCATAATCATAATTCTTCTACTAATACCATATAACATACATTAGTTTGGATGTGTTACCTTTTGTTTGTCACCAGATACTCATAATTTTCACAAGGAAGATATTAGTCCCATTCCATAGCTATGGAAATTGAAACAAAATGAAAGGATTTATAACTTGCTCAAGGTCATCCAGATAAGAAGTGGTAAAACAAGTAGATATAAAAAGTTGAAACTCCCCACTGAAACCAAAAATAGTAATTTTAATAAGGAATTTTAATAAGCAAAAGAAGATAAGTGGAAATTATACCAGGGTTAAGAAGACTGAATGAATGTATTAAAAAATTACTGAGTGAATGTGAAAATGAGTAATAAAAAGGGATTTTGAAGCAGTGGAGAATTAGCAGTGCATCAAATAAATGAGTAAATTGAAAAATAATTGAAGAACTCAAGAGCATGAATAAAATATACACTAGCAATTTAAAATAAATTGTTTTCATTTTCATTTCCACTCCTGCAGGAAATCATGTCTTTGGTTATGACCAGTTTTTCAGGGACAAGATCATGGAGAAGAAACAAGACCATACCTACCGTATATTCAAGACCGTGAACCGCTGGGCTGATGCTTACCCCTTTGCTCAGCATTTCTCTGAGGCAGCTTCAGCTTCAAAAGATGTATCTGTCTGGTGCAGTAATGACTACCTGGGCATGAGCCGACACCCTAGGGTATTGAGAGCCACACAGTAAGTAGTAGGGTCTGAACCCTGATCTGTGTATGGAGACACATTCAGAGAAAAGACAAAGCCACAAAGAGAAGGAAAAGGCAGAACTAGTAGTGGAAAGCTTGGTTCAAACCACATTCTTTTTTTCAAGGCACTCTATCATAAATTTATCCTCAGTTAGCCAACAAGCTATGTTTTTGTTTTTGTTTTTGTTTTTTGCTTTTTGGGTCATTCCCAGCTATGCTCAGGTGTTACTCCTGGCTCGGCACCCAGGAATTACTCCTGGCGGTGCTTGGGGGATCACATGGGATGCTGGGGATCGAACCCGGGTTGGCCAAGTGCAAGGCAAATGCCCTCCCTGCTGTGCTATCACTCCAACCCCAACAAGCTATGTTTTCCAGACACCTGAATGTCTAGTATTTTACAGGGAGGAGAGAATAGGAGACTGGGAAAGGCACACCCTCAAAAAGCTCTTATTTACTCTGGATGCAAAATGAATATTGTTAGATATGGTGTGGCACCTCCTCTAGATTTTCTACCAAGCCTCTCAAACTTCACCTAACTTTACCCTCCATCTGTGCTTCAGTCTAAGAAGGAGGGTAAATGTTCCTCCATCCTTTCCATCCTGATCTGCTGTTGGTCACATTGGACACCATTCATAAAATATCAACCCCATTTTTCTTCATTAATGGGGATCAACATCATCCCTCATTAAAGAATAAAAACCCACCTACTTAGTTTCTCCATGTCTAAGCTTTTTCATATCTCATATTTTTCCTGGTCAGGGAGACCCTGCAGCGTCATGGAGTTGGAGCTGGTGGCACCCGCAACATCTCAGGTACCAGTAAGTTTCATGTGGAGCTAGAGCACGAGCTGGCTGAGCTACACCAGAAAGACTCAGCCCTGCTTTTCTCTTCGTGTTTTGTGGCCAATGACTCTACTCTCTTCACTTTGGCCAAGACACTGCCAGGTAAGCCTCAGGCCCAAGCTTTGTTCAAAACTGGTATCCTGTGTGTAGCCAAAAGTCTAACTGCCTCCATCAGTCTTTCCTTCTCTTCTAATTTCACTGTCTCACTGACTTTCCTTTTTATCCATCTTTCATTTCTTCTAATACTAGATGTTTATAACCCTCTGCTATTTCTTCTTCTATATTTACATAAAAAATCTCTGAAGAAACGGAGAAATAGTACAGTGTGTAGGGTGTTTGTCTTGCATGTAGCTGATCCCTGTTTCATTCCCAGCATCCCATATGATCACCTGAACATCTCCAGGAGTGGTTCCTGAGTGTAGTCCTAATCATCACCAGGTGTGGCCCCAAAACAAACAAAATATCTCTACTGAGGAACTTGTCTAACCTTACAGAGTGGTCATACTGTAAATTTGAAAACTTAAAATTTTTTTATTGAATTACTGTGAGAAAAGTCATTACAAAGCTCTTCATGATTAGGTTTCAGTCAGAGTATTTCAATACCCATTCCTCCACCAGTGTACATTTCCCAGCGCCAGTGTCCCCAGTTTCCCTCCCATAACCCCCACCCAGTCTGCATCTATGACAAGTGCATTTCTTCTCTCTCTCTCTCTTCCCCCTTTTGGGCACTGTTGTTTACAATACAGATACTGACAGGTTTTCAGGTATATCCCTTTACCTACTTTTAACATTCAGTTTTAGTCTAGCATGATAATTTCCAGCTATTATTGTCATTCTGGTCCCTTTGTAACCTTTTAATTCAATTCAATTATGTTCAAAACACTTTTATAGCTCCACAGTAACTTTTACAAGCTTCCTTCTCCTTTCTAAAATATTTACTTCCTCCTCACTCTTAGTAAATAACTTCACATTTTACATCACAAAATAGAAGCCACCAGACAGAATCTGTTAGTTATTAAACCTACAAATTTATCTGATTGTTCATCTACCCTTCCTCCAATTCTTTCATTTTACAATTGAAGATACATATACTAAAGATAATCAATCCCTTTAATTGTATTCTAGACCCCATCTCTATTCTCTCACTTGCCAGCCAATAATGTTCTCAACTCATACGTGTATCCTTCTATCATATCTCCAAGTCCAGATCAATGTAACATTTCCTTTTTCCTCTATGTCAATCCTAGTTTTATACAATTGTATGGCTAAGAAACACTAAAAAATCCCTGGCCACTAGTAGGGAAATGTACAAAAATTACTGCACCACGTCATCAAATTACTCATGATCCTCCACCACTGTTCCTCCCATCCACCTTTTCAAACTCTCACCCTGACCCTTTTCTTCACTACTTGGTAATCTTACTTTTGTAATACAAGGCCAGTGGTTTCTCGTAATTTGTTGCTATCAATTTCCTTATTTTGTTTTTCTCTATACCCATAAGAAAAATCATATTTTTGTCTTAATTTTTACACTTATATAATGGAAATGCTAAGAATAGCACTTACCCCAATGAAAGTTAGATGAGTTGGTAAATGTAGTGTTTAGAACATGGTAAATAGTAAATAGCAAAGAATTGATTCTGTCCATCTGTGCTCCCAGTATTTTTCAGTTAATAAAACCCTGCAGGAATAGAGTTATAGTACAGTGGATAATAAGGTGGTTGCCTTGCATGCTGTCAATCTGGGTTTGATTCCTGGTACCGTGTATACTCCTCTGAGCCCCAGAAGGAGTGATATCTGAGTGCAAAAGTGAGGTGTAAGTCCTGAATACCACCAGGTACAGCTCAAAAAGCAAAACAAAAACAAAATCACATGCATTTCTCAAGTCCTAGAGAACCTGTAGATGCTTTAGTATCCTCACTTATATAGTAAATGGGTTGGAATCCATGGTTACTACAGTGCTTTCTCGTTCTGACAAGTCATGAGTTTACGATTGTAACTATGAAATTACTATAAGTATTGAGATTGGAACTGTAAGCTGGGAGAAGTACAATTGTCAGAGTACATGAAAGAACCACATACCCCCTATGTATCCCTGGATGCCCTCAAGCATCAACTGAGTGGCCATAGTGTGGTGGTACCTAACACTGCAAAACCGGAGAACACCACATCCTCTGACCCTAGCATTGAATCCCCTACTCCATTGACTGAGTACCACAAAGAACAGTCCTCAAAACAGACTTGAAGACCTCCACTCCATTAAAAAAATCACTTTACTCTAAGATAGTAGTGTCCAGACCACAGTTAAAAAGAATTATAGGTAAATGTTAATGAAAGGGCCTGATGAGTTCCTCCAAGGGAGGCATAATGGCTTTGGGAAGAAAGAAAAACAAAGCAGTGTCTTCAGAAGGAGGCGAGGGTTGATTGATTGCCCCTGTTAAGTCAGTCTTGAGATTTAAGTGGGAGTACTATGACAGAATCTTAAAAATAATTATATATCTGCTTTCTCAGGATGTGAGATTTACTCAGATGCAGGCAATCACGCTTCAATGATCCAAGGTATCCGCAATAGTGGAGCAGTCAAATTTGTCTTCAGACACAATGATCCTAACCACCTTAAGAAACTTCTAATGAAGTCAAACCCCAAGACTCCCAAAATTGTGGCCTTTGAAACTGTTCATTCTATGGATGGTATGTATGTATGTAAGTGTATGTTTACTAATATTGGTCTCACATAAAACCATGAGGATAATTAGAAGGGCTAACATATATAAAGTGTGTATTATGCACTAAGAAAAGAAAAACTATTAGTTTACATGTATTAATCTTCACATGTACTACTTAATCTTAACAAAAAATTGCAAAGTGCAATCTCCTATTATTTCTATTTATATAAAGAAATGAAAACACAGAAGAAATTTACACAGCCAGCAGATGCTTGTGGTTATATACAACAATAACCACTAATCTTAGGCTGAAAACTATAGTTCGGAATCACATTTTTCTTGGATGACTCAGGAAATTGATGCAAAAGTGATTATTTGAGCCCTAGAAAACACTATTCCAATTCATTCACAGGATATTCCCTTCATTAGAAATGATGTGTAGATATAAATCATCACAGTACATAGTTTCTTCAATGGAAAATTTTACAAACCATTGTCTGGTAGTCAAGTTCAGTATGCAGGATTGACTTTCATTATGAAAACAAGTTTTCATTTCAGACAGACCTAGGTTTAAGTCCCACCTTGATACCTATTTGCTGAATGACTAAATAATTTATAATTTGCTTATCTCAGTTTTCCCCAAGATAAAATATTTGGTTGTAATAATTAGAGATAATGGAAGTAATTCTATTAATTATAACTTAATATCAACAAATGACCTTTACCTTCCTACCTCTGTTCTTCTCAGTTAAAACAATGCCTAAATAATTTTGTTATTGCCCTTCTTGAGCAAGAATCATATGTTTGAGACATCACATTCTGGAATTACTAAAGGAAATCACTTTGATTCACATTTTTACTTTGCCAACTAAAACAAAGAGGACAGAATATCTCCAGATTTGCCAGAGTTAACTGTTATCACTATCACTTTTTTATTTTTTATTGTGATGCACGGACAGTGGAACAAGACCATCCATGTTCAAATTCCAGCATGAGACTTACTGGCTTATACACCTTCTTAATTGCTGTGTCTTAGCCTTAGTTGAAAATAGATGTGACAGCAAAAGTGTATCTTTGAGTATATAAGTTAATAAATGTGAAGGAATTATTGCCATGCCCTTCCACTCCTACATTTCTATGACTAGAAATAAAGTAAAACAAACCATTCCATAATTATATTTCTCTCTCTGAGAATAATAAAATTAATTATTTCTCTAGTGGAAACAATGTTGGGATCATTCTACACCCTTCCATTTAAAAATTACTATTTCTTATATTTTTGATAGAAACTACCAAAACTGTCAATGCTGATTCTCACTGTTCTCTTTCTCAGGCTGTACCTCCAGTGGTTGACTTGTTTCATGTTGTTCCTCCAGTTGCTCACATTCTATTCTCACTTGATCTTTTGGTTTGGGGGCTACACCCTGTGGTACTCAGGGATTAATCCTGACACTGTGCTCAAAGATTACACCTTTGGTGAACAGGGGACTATACGCAGTGTTGGGGATAAAAATGGGGGGACAAGCACATGCAAATCACGCACTTAACTCCTGTGCCATCTCTCCAGTCCCTTATACTATCCTTTTTATCAAATAGCCATGATTTTTAAAGTTACTAATAGTTGAGTTTTAGGCATAAATAATTCAACACCAATTCTTCCACCAGTGTCAACTTCCCTCCACCAGTGTTCCCAGATTGTGTTAAATGTATTTAGTATCTTTCCCTTGCCTTCCTTCTGTTGCTATCGTTGCTGCAATGACTAAAGGTCACATACTTGGTTGTGGCCCCCACACACTTCTTTATGGTATGCCAGAGACTGCAACACTTTGCTGTGGTACCAAGGGCCCCAAAATGACATCTCACTGAGATTATCCTAGGCATAGAGATGGTGGCAGGGATTGAACTATTGCTATCACACTTATAAGGTAGACACTCTACCACTAAAGTATACCTAGATCCATTTTTTCAGTCTTTAATCTGGCTTGGAGTGCCTATTTCTACCTGAAGAGTATTCTTCCATAATCCATCTTCTGTATTCAAATTACTCTTTTTAACTATCAGTTTCCAGTGATCAGGAATGCCAGATGGTATAAGTTCTTACATATACAGAATGATCACAAAGTTTAAGATTCACAATCATTTGAAAATTTTATAAGCAATTATCAGCAAAAATGTCTATATTGATATGAAAATCTATGGATCTGTATGGAAAATGGATAAAAACTTACTTCTAATTCACTTTCATTCAACAGATTGGAATTGTGCCTATGGGTATATATTCAGGTAACAAAACTGACAAACAAAGAGATATGCTTACACAAAGACACTGAAAAGACAAAGAGAAGCACAAATAAACTCATAAAGGTATGATACAAAGAAAGTCTGAAGCAGAAATAGAGAGTTAAACAGAAAGGAATACAAATAGAAAAGAGGAGAAAAGAAGGAGGAAGGTTAAGGGATGCAAGGAAGAAGAGAAAATCAAAGGCATCATAAGGGGAGGGGAAAGAAAAAAAGCAAAGAAAAAATAAGACATAAAAACAAAGATGCAAGGAAAGAAGAGCAGGGAAAGAGAGCCAGTAAAGAGTTAAAATATTGACAGAACTGCCAATAGCACCTGGCTGAGAGGGTGTATGAAATCTGAACTCAGTTCCTGGATCAAACGTCACTTTTTCAACTTATTAAAACAAAACCATCATATAAAGCTAGTGTCAACCCGACTTGTAAGTGAAAACCTGTAGGAAAACCACAGACTTGTAGGTGAAAAATAAACAAAGAAAGCAGAGATATGTTGAATATCTAAGAAAAAAGAACAAATATTTTGAGAATGATGTTAAAATACAAAGACAAGTTTTGATCACAGGCTAAGGATAACACACACACTTTGAGTTTTAGTGGAGTGAACAAAGTCCCCTTAAAAAAAGACATCTAGAGTAAAACTAAGGGTGTACGCCCTCCCAATTTACCACCCAAAATTGTGGGTGGTAAATTCCAGACTGAAGAAGCAGCTAGGCGAAATCATCTCCTAATTCTTGGCTTTCCTCAGGTGCTATCTGTCCCCTTGAGGAGTTGTGTGATGTGGCTCACCAGTATGGGGCTCTGACCTTCGTGGATGAAGTTCATGCAGTAGGACTATATGGGACCCGGGGAGCTGGTATTGGAGAGCGTGATGGAATTATGCACAAGATTGACATTATCTCTGGAACTCTTGGTGAGTAAATGCCTTGGCCCACCCTTATATACAGCCTCTTTGCAAGCTTCATCTTCCTCTTTCCAAAAGCTGCAGGAGTTGTTTAGGCATAATTCACAGTTCCAGTGAATTCCTGGGCTCCTTTCTTCCAGCCTCACCTCATTATAGAATTGATGAGAAAGTCTGGGCTCGGGTGGAGTATTATGAGAAGACACCTGAACTTAGTCGCAACCAATTTAATTAGAGAGCTGTGGTTCTAATCCCCTCAATATAGGATATCTACCCCATAACAGTCCCAAGATTCATCTTATAAGGCTCCTTCTCTCTCCTTTGGCCCTAACCAACTGAAATTTCCCACTGAAGTTGCTACTTATCAAGTCATTGCCTATGGCAGGTCTTGAACGTTTTATCTCAAAGCAGCAGAATTGCCAGTGAATAGGAGATAAGAGTAGAGGTTTGGGAATGGAGTCTGGAGCTCCTGGTATATCTCAAGCTGTCTATGTCATGATTCTGTTCTTCAGGGAACTGATAATGAGGTCTGCATATCCTCTTCCCTTTCTCCAGGTAAGGCCTTTGGCTGTGTGGGTGGCTACATCGCTAGCAACCGTGACTTGGTGGACATGGTGCGCTCTTATGCTGCGGGGTTCATCTTCACCACTTCACTGCCCCCCATGGTGCTCTCTGGGGCTCTGGAATCCGTGAGGCTGCTCAAGGGAGAAGAGGGCCAAGTCCTAAGGCGGGCTCACCAGCGTAATGTCAAGCACATGCGCCACCTACTAATGGACAGGGGCCTTCCTGTCATCCCCTGTCCCAGCCATATCATCCCTATCCGGGTGAGTGTCTCAGCATGCCTATTACCCTCTTAATGAATCTCTTCCCACGCTGAGCTGACCAACACTTGGTTTTGTTATCAATTCTTTGCTTTCCTATTAACCATAACCCTTAACGCTTGCTTTGTTACTCCTGTTGAAAAAGTGTAAGTTATTGTGCCTTGTCTTTTTGGCACTTTCTATTATCTCATGCATATTTGACTGTCCTGATAAACTGTGGATCAAGACCTCTCATGTACACAAATGTTGGTGTACAACAAGAACAGTAAAGGGTAACAATTTATGATAGTTGTTTCATTTTTGTCTGTGTATATGTACATGTATATGTGTAAATGTGTATAATGCTATAAAATTATTTTTGTGAATTACAAAAATATAAAATCAAAAACCTTGGAAGCCAATGCAAGTTGTCTGAGTCTGGTCCTTCTCCCCTTATGGTACACTGTGCATTGCTAGTAGTAGGCCCAGGTGTACCACCTCCAATCTGCCCAGGTACTACAGGGACTGAGCACCATCAGTAGTGGGCTCTATTTTAAAAAGTAATGGGACCTCTCATTAATGCTGGTAACCTTGGTTCCATCCCCAGCATCACACATGGTCCCTCGAGCACCACCAGAATTGACTCCTGAACACAGAGCCATGAGTAAGCCCTAAGCACTGCCAGGTGCAGCCCCAAAATTCAAAAAACGAATGGGACTAGCTGTTACTTTGGATTTCCAAGTACGTTTAAGTGTTTATTCCTCTTAAAAATGAACTCCTACCTCTTAAATGGTATCTATTTATATATGTTGTAAATTTAGGTGTGGGAATGATACTTTTCTATGACACTTAATGAATAAGAAGTCACAATTATTTTGTCTAATCCAGTATTTCCTTAAACAACTGCTTTTAAAATGTTTTAAATAAACTCTCAGAAGTAGTTAAGGGGATTACCTAAAACCACCCAAACAACATCAGTCACTTTAAACCACTGTGCATGCTCTAAAGCAAACAGTTTCAAGACAAAGTCCCTGATACTATCTCTAACTTATCCCTTCAAATTTGATTGCTACTTCTGAGAAAATTATTAATATTTTAAAGTTGCCTCTGACTGGGTTCCTTATAGAAAAAAAATCTGTCCCAAATTAAATGGTGTACTTGTATCCAGTTCTATCTACCCGCATATTGGACCTACTGATATTGTGGTTAGGATGGCAGAAACTAACAAGCATGTTTTTCCTGAGCCCAGGTAGGTGATGCAGCACTCAACAGCAAGGTCTGTGACCTCCTGCTTTCCAAGCATGGCATCTATGTGCAGGCCATCAACTACCCAACTGTCCCTCGAGGTGAGGAGCTGCTACGCCTAGCACCCTCCCCGCACCACAGTCCTCTGATGATGGAAGACTTTGTGGGTAAGTCCTCATTATAAAATATCTATAGCACTTTCCCTCCCTTCAACCCCCAGAGTCTGAGGAAGTTGAGGTCATGGAAGTCATAAGTTTCAAATATTTTTCAATATCTATTATGTGTCAGACCTTGTATTAGGGTTATAGATGAATGACAAAAGTTCACAGACATTCAGAGTTTCAGTTTTGCATGTGTGGAGGGGGAGCATAGTGCACTCTAACAGTGACTTCAAAGAGTAATGAATCAAAATTCTACAAACTTCAGTGCACAACAGGAGGGGCCTGACCCGACCTGATGAACCTAATGAAGTTTTTCCAGTAGAGCTACAAAGTGAGTAGTATTAGACCAAGAGGAAACGAGTGTTTAGAGGGTTTAGAAGGGTTATTCATGGGGAAGAGCATGAATAAAAGACAAGAATTGGAGTGAGAATCAGCTGGAGATATATCAACAGCAACAAGCAGGTGTTACTGGAATTTAGAGTGTTAGGAATAGAGCAGGGAAGGGTAATTCAATCTATGAAACTAGAAAGGAACTGAATTGAAAGATTTAAAATGTTGACTGAATAGTTTGGGCTTTACCTGAGAGACTCCAGTTAAGTCAATTTTTCTGAATGCTGGTAATTTGCTGGATTCCTGTTGGGTGCAGTTTTTAGTGGAGGATCTGCATAGAGCATGTTTTTTGAGCAAAGGCAGACAATGGTCTAGCAGTCAGTAACAAAACATGGAATGGCATCAAGTCAGCATAATGAGTTTCAGTATTCTAGAAGCTAGAGTGAGTAAAGCCCATTTATGGCTTGAGAAGGTAGGAAGTGTAAAATTGGAAATGCTTTCTGGGTGAGTATGTCCTGTGTACCTTGAAGTACATGTGATACATAAGATAAGGATATTCCAGGATATAGGATTTCATGAGCAAGGCCTAAAGATGGGAAGACACAAGACATGAGCCGGGAACAATTATTCGGTTTTTTTTCTGTTTTTTTTTTTTTGGTCACACCTGGTGATGCACAGGGGTTACTCCTGGCTCTGCACTCAGGAATTACCCCTGGCGGTGCTCAGGGGACCATATGGGATGCTGGGATTTGAACCCGGGTCGGCTGTGTGCAAGGCAAACGCCCTACCCGCTGTGCTATCTCTCCAGCCCCAACAATTATTCTGTTTGGAGCAAATAAGTATAAAAGTTCAAAGAGGACAAGTTAGGTAGGTGCTACACATTCATTTATTCATTCATTCAAAACATTAAATAATCTTAGATAGCATTTACTATTTACCATGTTCTAAACACTTTACATTTATTTTATTTTTTTATAATTAATTTATTTATTTTTAATTCGTGAATCACCCTGAGGGCACATTTACAGATTTATACGCTTTTGTGCTTATGCTTCCCTCATACAAAGTTCGGGAACCCATCCCTTCACCAGTGCCCATTCTCCACCACCAGTAAACCCAGCATCCCTCCCACCCTCCCCGATCCCATCTCCCCCCACCCCACCCTGCCACTGTGGCAGGGCATTCCCTTCTGTTCTCTCTCTCTAATTAGCTGTTGTGGTTTGCAATAAAGGTGTTGAGTGGCCACTGTGCTCAGTCTCTAGCCCTCATTCAGCCCGCAACTCCCTTCCCCCATATGGCCTTCGACTACATTATAGTTGGTGATCCCTTCTCTGAGTTGCCCTTTCCCCAGAATGTGAGGCCAGCCTCCAAGCCATGGAGTCAACCTCCTAGTACTTATTTCTACAATTCTTGGGTGTTAGTCTCCCACTCTGTTATTCTATATACCCTAGATGAGTGCAATCTTTCTATGTCTGTCTCTCTCTTTCTGACTCATTTCACTCAGCATGAAAATTTTCATGCCCATCCACTTAAATACAAAATTCGTGACCTCCTTTTTTCTGACAGCTGCATAGTATTCCATTGTATAGATGTACCAAAGTTTCCTCAGCCAGTCATCCGTTCTAGGGCATTCGGGTTTTTTCCAGATTCTGGCTATTGTAAATAGTGCTGCGATGAACATACATGTGCAGATGTTGTTTCGATTATACTTTTTTGCCTCTCTGGGATATATTCCCAGCAGTGGTATTGCTGGGTCAAATGGGAGCTCAACCTCTAATTTTTTGAGAGTCGTCCATATTGTTTTCCAGAAGGGCTGAACCAGTCGGCATTCCCACCAGCAGTGTAGAAGGGTCCCTTTCTCCCCACATCCTCTCCAACAGCGGTTGCTTTTGTTCTTTTGGATGTGTGCTAGTCTCTGTGGTGTGAGGTGGTATCTCGAAAACACTTTACATTTATTAACTTATCTAATTTTCATTGGGGTAGATACTATTGTTAGCATTTCCATTTTATAAGTGTAAAAATTAAAACATAAAACATGATCGTTCTTATTGGTGTAGAGAAAAACAAAATAAGGGAATTGACAGTAACAAGGGAATTGACAGTAACAAATGATGAGAAACCACTTGCCTTGTATGACTAAAGTAGGATTATTGAGCAGTGAATGGTGGGTGTGGGAGGTTGAAGAGGTAGACTAGAGAAATGGTGGTGGAGCATTGTGAGTAATTTAGTGATGTGGTACAGTCATTTTTGTGCAATACTATAAATGTTAATACTACTGTAACCATGTTACTTAATTTATAATAAATTATTAAAATACCCACGAGGAAAAAAATAATGTAATGACTAGCCCAAGATCATATTGTTATTAGATTTGAACTGGGGAGCCCCCTACTTTGGCTTATGATCCTCACTTCTGGAACTTTTGGTCATGTCTCTCAGTGGCTTTGAGCTTCTGTTACAGAGCTCTCATATTCTCACTTCCAAGAATCTCTCAGACGAGGGTAGAGATAGTAAAGCAGGTAGGGTGTTCGCCTTGCTGACCCAACTTTGATCCCCAGAATCCCACAGGCCCCCATCACTCCCCCAGGAGTAATCCCTGAGCATAGAACAAGGAATAAGACCTGAGCACTTCTGGGTGTGGCCCAAAACACAAACAAAATAAAAGACAAGTGTTTCTCAGACTCTAAGTGTTCATTTATGATAGGCTTATATATACAGAAATATTGACTCATGCCAATATTTTCTACACCAGCCATATCTCAAAGCCAACCCACCCACCCATATATCCTATAAATGTTCTCTACAATATCTCAAATATGTTCACTTTTCTCCTTTTTCACTTCTTTGGTCCATGTCAATATCATTTCTTCCTAACTTTCCCACTCTCACTTGCCTTTTTATCCAAAACTGTCCATAAGATATTTTGGGTTTTTTTAAATGATACCATATAGCTCCCTTGCTTAAACCTCTGTTTCCCTACTGTCTTGACTACAGCAGTGGTTTTCAACCATTTTACACCTGTGGACCAACATGAAGTCTAAACCACTGTTCTAGAGCAGTGGTCCCCAAGATATAAGATGTTCCAGAGTAAAATGAAGTACCAGAATTTTATATTTACTTTTTTGGGGGGGTCACACATGGTGGTGATCGGGCTTATCCTTGGCTCTGTAGTCAGGGCTTACTCCTGATGGTGCTCTGAGGACTCCAAGAATGAAAAACTGGAGTCTGTGCTTACCATGCAAGTATCTCAGCTCCTATACTATCTCTCCACCTTCTATTTACCTTTCAGTTTGGAGGGACCGCTTTTTTTTCTTCTTGGGTCATACCTGGCATTGCACAGGGGTTACTCCTGGCTCTGCACTCAGCAATTACTCCTGATGGTGCTCAGGGAACCATATGGGATGCTGGGAACCAAACCTGGATCGGCTGCGTGCAAGGCAAATGCCCTATCCACTGTGCTTTGTTCCAGCCCCAGGTTCCACCCAGGTTGAACGCAGCTGACCCAGGTTCGATCCTTCAGCCGCTCTCAGAGAGCCCGGCAAGCTACTGAGAGTATCTCGCCCGCACGGCAGAGCCTGGCAAGCTACCCATGACATATTCGATATGTCAAAAACAGTAACAAGCCTCACAATGGAGAGGTTACTGGTGCCCACTCAAGCAAATCGATGAGCAATGGGATGACAGTGATACAGTGATATTTAACTTGTAACTAAAATGTAGTATTACTCATGTTCATCTTTAATCTATAAATTGACAATAATATGTCTATATGGTACTTAAACTGAGATACATTTAGAAACATTTGTACTGATAGAATAAACAGTCAAAAAAATTGAGGTTATTGGCTTGTAAACTGTGATATTCCTTCATAACATTCACTTTCAATACGCTGATATCTATATCCTTACCTCTTTACCACATTAATTTTATTTCTACAGTAAATTACTCATAATTCCAGTAATTTACTCTTTCTTACCTCTAGGGCTTTACTGATGTCCTACCTAATTCTGTCTTCTAGATTACTTCCTTTTTTCTTCCAGAATTAATGACATCTTTTCATTTATTCTTTCAACAAATATTTATTAAGTCCTCCTGCATATTATACATCATTCTAAGTGCTGTACCTAGAACACCACAATCTAGTAGTAAACAAAATACAAAATACACATCTTTTTGGAGTTTACATTCTAGTAGAAGGATAGTTTTTAAAAATTAAAAAAAAACTTATATAGCTTGGCAGGTAGATCTAAGTGCTATGGGGGTGAAGAATAAGAAAGAAATTACAAGTAAAGAGTAAGCATCGGAGGTGGAGCAGTAGAGACTAGTTTGTAAAACACTAGAATGTTAGAATTATAGAGCATTAAAATAACAGTTGGGGAAAGATATTAAGGAAGTAAAGGTAGATATGTAAGGGAACGTCATCCCAGAAAGAGGGAATAGCTTAAGGCAGAAAAGACCCCAACATAGGAGTATTCATTTTGTATTTAAAGGATGAGTGGTGATGAGAGGAAAAAAGAGAAAAAAGAGAAGAAGGCAATGTACAGACCCAGAGGCAATCTATGTAGGATAAGAATTAAATGGCCGACAATATCCAACAATGGAGAGGAGAGTCAATATATTAAAGGATTTGAGCAGATGAGTATTTCAGGTTTAATAGAACCATTCTATTTTCTATGTCGAAAATAGAATGAAAGAAAGAGTGGAAGCATGGAGATTCACTAAGGAGCTACAATATTATACGTTAGCACCGACTTAATAACATCATAGTAACTGGTCAGATATTCATTTTGAAGAACCATTGCTACAAACTGGTGAATTAGATATGGCAGAAAACAAAGGATGGCTCTGAAATTTTTGGACTAAGTAACTGGGATTGCCATCAACTGAGAAGGAAATGGCTGAAATAGTCTTAAAGATTAAAGAGATCAGTTGTTTTTCACATGGATGTTGATCATGTGAAATTAGAGATGTCAGTTAAACATCCAGGTGGATCAATAGAAAAAATTGGATATACAAGTCTAGAAATCAGGGGAGAGGACTAGGATTGAGATTTTTAAAATCTCGTAATTATCAGCATACAAATGGTGTTTAAAAAAGATGAGATCACCAAGGGAGTATGCGTTAAACAAGGGAGATAGCCCTGGCATACACCTTAAGTACTTTAGATAGTAGCATCATATTGTCTCCTCTGGTTTGCACCCACTCTAGTATCAGAGGTCTAATACCCCGCCCCCACTAAACCCTCACTTTTCACTCAAGGCGCCGAGGTTATGACAGTGATTAAACTGTGTGGTGTCAGTGTCTTTTTCCTTGCTAAGCTAGGAGTTTGAAAGTAGATGAATTAACTTTTTCATTGCAGAGCATCCTAAATTTGGGAGTTGTCAAACTTAGGAGTGGCCAGCACAGTTACAAATTAAATCAAACTAGTCCTTTCCGTCATAGTTCCCATATATAAACAATAGTCACAGCATACAATATCTCCAGTTCTGAGACATTTTGAAGAGGTCAAAGGGTAAATTTCATGGTAGAATTCTCTCTTGACACAGTGATTTAAAGAATATAATCTGACAGTTCATTCCCTTCTCTCCCTAACCACCTTCAGAGAAGCTACTGATGGCCTGGTCTGAAGTGGGACTGCCACTCCAGGATGTTTCTGTGGCTGCCTGCAACTTCTGTCACCGTCCTGTGCACTTCGAGCTCATGAGTGAATGGGAACGTTCCTACTTCGGGAACATGGGACCCCAGTATGTTACAACCTATGCTTGAGAAGCCAGCTGCTTCGCATCAACACTGCACCTGAACTTGAGGCTACATCTTCTCTTCTCTGCTTTGTTTACTTTCTTGTTGATTTGAATCTGAAAATAAAGAGCAAATCGCAACATTTGTAGCCTCTTGTTGAACAGAAACAAACAGTTGCACTATAACTTGTACCTGACTCCCTCAGAAAACTGGCCATGAAAAAAATATAGGTCACTTGCTGGTTCAGAATTTTGTGAATAGTGGAAACGCTGGTTTCCACCCACTCTAGTATCAAAGGTCCAATATCCCACCACAACTAACCCCCACCTTTCAATCCCTGCTCCCAGGTCACAACAATGATTAGACTGTATAGTGTCAGTGTCCAGAAAAAGATACAAAAAAGATGCCCAAACACCTCTGCTACTTGTGCAAAGAATCTAGATGCTTAGTAATTTTGTTTGAAAATGGTTTCCAACAAAAATCCAGGCACTTCCTCTTCATTGGGAGATCTGGAAACCAAGGTCCCAGAGTAGGTTCTGAAGCCATAAGCAGTCTTTAGTCAAAATGCCTGTAGGAGTGCTTCTCCAAAATTTGGAGGCATTTTCCAGGAAAGGGAATGAATATCTTCCCCCCTCAGTCCATTCATTGCATTTTCTCCCATAGCACTTTACAAAACAGAACTTACCAGCTCCTCTTTTCATAAACAGGAGACAGCTTGGCTCTATATTTTTGCTTTTGGGCCAATACATGGTAGTGTTCTAGGTTTACTCCTGCTGGGGCTCAGGGGAGTGTATGAGGGTCAGGGATCGAACCCAGGTTGGTCACATGCAAGGCAAAACACCCTAACTACAGTACTGCCCCTAGAGCCCCATAATAACTTAAGACATTGCTTCCAACTTCCCAAGTCCCACCACACAAAAAACACTTGAATAGCACACTTTGGTAAACTAATATACTACCTGCTTAGAAAGTACTCTTTCCTTAAGTATAATTCTAGGCCTTGCCTGGCGATTCTATGACTGAAGAGACTAATTTCTTTCTACCCTGTAATCCATTTGTGGAAGCTATAGGCCATAGCACTTGGGAAGAACTAGTTTAAGATAAAGTACATATGAGTACTTATGTGTGTATATATATATATATATGCTGAAATATACTGTATATTCTGTCCTATGTCTACCACCCTAAATAGTGCACGGCACCTCTAAAATTCAGAATTCTTTGTAAGGAGCACTCCTTCCTTCCCTTTCCCTACAGGTTTTTATCAAGGTACAGGCCGATCTTAACATGGTATTGAGATTTAACTCAATTTAACACTTAACTCATAAATCCAAAATATCCACACAAAACAAACTAAAAAGACAAAGACATGTGGGCTAGAGTACAGGTTGTCACTTGCCTTACATGCAGCTGACCCAGGTTTGATTCCCTATATGATATGGTCTGCATATGGTCTCCTGAAAATATCCAAGAGTGATCTCTGAGCAGAGTCAGGGGTAAACCATGAGTGTCATATGTAGCACAGATACCCCCACTCCAAGGATAAAAATTAAATACATAGACTTTATTTTGGCATAAATACATTTCTAGCCAGGAAGGGAAGGGTTTAAAAATCACAACCTTCTATTGACTGGTTCTGTGCACTGCTAATAAGAAGGTGAGAAGAAAGCTGGGGAACTGGGTCACAGCATTAAGGTTTAAGAAGTTCACCAGTTGGGGCTGGAGCGATAGCACAGCGGGTAGGGCGTTTGCCTTGCACGCGGCTGACCCAGGTTCGATTCCCAGCATCCCATATGGTCCCCTGAGCACCACCAGGAGTAATTCCTGAGTGCAGAGCCAGGAATAACCCCTGCATTTCCAGGTGTGACCCAAAAAGCAAAAAAAAAAGTTGTTCACCAGTGAAGGCACAAGTAAAAAGGAGAGGAAGAGAGGTGCTGGAGGAAGAAGAAAAGAGAAAAATACAAATCCTTGAGGAAGGTGTAAGGGAAAGAGGTCTTGGTGGAAGGTAATGCAACCTAGGAAGAAGCAGGCCTCAGATCATTTACAGAGTTGACCATACAAGACATCCCTACACCCAGGTTGGTTCAGGTAGGCTTGCACCAGAGAAAGAAGTTGCAACGGGAGGCGGGGTCAGTGGGAGGACCCTGGGGCCTAGCACAAATGTAGAAGTGGCGACCCAAATTTGGTCCTGGTTTCTTCACAGTTCTCCTCACACATGGTTCCTTGTGACCCCCACAGAGGGGCAGGGGCAAGGGCCCCCCAAGAACAGATTTCCAGAATGAGGCATGTACCTCCTTCTCATCCCTGTTCTCTGAATCTGATACCCCGGTCTGTCCCTCCCCAACTTTGTCCATCATCACTTCTTTCTGCATTTTTGGAGTGACAAAGGAACTCAAGGAAGGAAGTTCCAAGTTAGGAGAAGCTTCGGAACAGCGAGAAGATGGCAGGAAGTAGCTCTTCAAGTTTTTCTGGGCTCTGATGGAATCAGCCTGACTTTGTCGAGGCCTGGTTAATCGCGCACGAGCTTTATTTTGCTGTGTCTTTGTCTGTGTTTGATTGCAGAGTGGCAGCATCGACTGCTTAAGCACAGAATCTTGATCCAGACGAACAAGAAAGTTAAGGATCTTGAGCTGGGTGCCTGCAAACTCAGGAAGGAAACGGGTACAAAGAGATGGACACTGCTTTGCAGGCACAGGGGATACACTCATGACCGCACCTACAGGGCAATGGTCAGAGCCCATAACCTCAGGCAGCAGGAACGAAGCCTTGAAAGTGTCTATCACCAAGTTCCTGTCCCCCAGTACATAGTCAATCCGGGAACCATAGTTGAAATGGCGGGCGCCAGTGATGGTTGACCAGCAGGTAAAAGCCCCCTCTTGCTCTGGGTGGAAGTAGCGGTAGCTATCAATGAAGAGCCCTATGTGGTGGGACTCAGACTGGCACTCCAGGGTACTGAGCAACTCATTCATCCATTTGCGCCCTGGGTCCTCTTCAAAGGATTCCTGGAGAAGGAGGAAGGAAAGAAGTGAGACGCAGAACCACAAACTAGAACTGGAAGGTACTCAAACTAAGTGCTTCATTTTACAGACAAAAAATATGTGGCTGCATCAAAGAAGTCTACTGCTCAATAAACACCTGGCAACTCTAGAATTTTCATTCTAATGTAAAAGTCTTTCCTTGTTGTTTACTCTGCATCAGGCTATATATACTTTGCATTAGTCCATAAATGCTAAGTATGAAAGCTTGTTATTTGCTTAATCACAGCAATTTTCAGAGTTGCTTACCATTACAAAGGAATGAAATATAGAAAATTAAATGTCTCTAATAAGTGGGCATGAGCAGTTAGAGACCACTGCCTTTTTCATTTAAACTATCTAACATGATTTTGTTTTTGCTATATGTGTCAGAGCTCTTATGAACCAACCATACTACTCTCCTAAGTAAAGGGATCCAGTCTTCAGGGTCAAATAATATAGTGAGTACAGCAGTTGCCTTGCATGCAGCTGACCAGGATTTTATCTCTAGCACCACATGTAGTGTCTCAGTCACTGCCAGTAGTGATCCCTAAGTAGAGAACCAGGAGTGGCCCCCAAAACAAAAACAGAAACAAAACACAAAATACTTTGTCACACCCAGCTATTTCATTATACTCATGTATCAAGGGCTCCATCTCCCGTCCAGCCCCATGATTATTATGCTGGCTGTCACTATCCCGGACTGAGGAAGCCCTTTCCAAACCACTCTCAAACCCATGTGACTCCCCTAAGGACACAGAAAGCTGATGTGAAATTAGCAATGCAGGCCTATATCAAGAAAGAAAAAGCCCGTATCTACAACCTAAACACACATCTCAAAAATCTGGAGAAAGAAAAATAAATCCACACAGTAGCAAAAGGAGGAAAATAATAGAAACTAGAGCAGAAATCAACAACACAGAAAGTAATAAGAATCAATGAAACCAGGAGCTGGTTTCATCATATGAAAAAATAAACAAGAGGGTGAATCTCTAGCTAGACTTACAAGGAAAAAAAGAGAAAATGTTCAAATAAATCACATTAGAAATAAATGGGGAAAAATTACAATGGATCCTTCAGAAATTCAAAATATAATGAGAGGTTACTATGAACAACTTCATGCTCTTAAGCTGGAGAACCTAGAAGAAATGGATTCTTAGGGTAATGTAATCTCCCAAAGCTTAACAATGAGCATGTAGAAAACCTAAAAAAAGGCCAATTACAAATAAGAAAATTGAAACAGTATTTAAGAATCTCTCTAAGAACAAAATTACTTGTCCAGATGGATTCACTGGTGAGTTTTATCAAAGCTTCAAAGAAGATTTGACTGTTTAAGCTCTTACAAAATATAAAGTAATCCTTCCTAACACCTTCTCTGAAGCTAACATTACATTAATACCCAAAGCAGACAGAGACACTTTGAGAAAAGAAAATTTTTGACCAATTTCCCTGATCAAAATCAATGTAGAAATCCTTAACAAAATCTTAACTAATCCAATCCCAAAAAATAAAACCTCCTGATCAAGTGGGAATCATCCTACAGAAACAAAGATGGGTCATCATATGCAAATCAATTCAATACACCAAATTAATAAAATATAAAAATTATATATCATATCAATTGATGGAGAAAAAGCCTTTAATAAGATCCAACATCCATTCATGATAAAAACCGTCAAAAAATAAGAATGGAAAGAAACTTCCTCAAGATAATAATGGCCACCTATAACAAGTTTACAGCCAGTATCATCCTTAATGTTACCAAAACTTAAAGAAGTCCCTCTAAGATCAGGTCCAAAATGAGGATATCCACTTTCTCTACTTCTATCCAACATAGTATTAGAAGTTCTGGGTACAACAACCAGGCAAGAAAATCAAATCAAAGGGGCCCAAAATAGAAAAAAGAACTCATGTTATCGCTCCATGCAGATGACATGACTATAAACATAAAAGCCTAAAGAGTTGACAGAAAAACACCTAGAAACAATAAACCAATACAGCAAAGTGGCCAGTTACAAAGTAAATATACAAAAATTGGTGGCATTATTATATACAAAGAAGAATGCGATCAAAGAATCTATTCACTTAAAATAGTATCCAAAGACACCAAGTATCTACGTATCACCGTAACAAAAGACATGGAAGATCTATACCATGATAACTTTAAATTCCTTTAAAAAGAGATAGAAGACTTTAACTGTATCATTGTCATCCCATTGCTCGTCAATTTGCTTGAGCGGGCACCAGTAACATCTCCATTCTGAGACTTGCTACTGTTTTTGGCATATTGAATACACCACGGGTAGCTTGCCAGGTTCTCTGAGAGGGACGGAGGAATCGAACTTGGGTCAGCCATGTACAAGGCAAACACCCTACCCGCTGTGCTATCACTCCCGCAAGAAGACTTTAGGTAATGGAAAAATATCCCATGCTCATGGATTGGAATTTGAAACAATATTATTAAAATGACTATCCTACCTAAGCAATTATATAGAGTCAATACAATCCCCATCCAAATTCAGAAATCACGATTCCAGGATTTAGAAAAATCATGTGTTTGGAATCAGAAAAGCACACAAATAGCCAAAACTATACTGAAAAATAAAAAAGGAGGTACTTTATTACTGAATTTGACTGTATTATGAAGCTACAGTCATCAAAACTGCATGGTACTGTAACTGGCCCTGTGGTCAACAGTTAAGAATATTCAATGACAAAATCCTGTAGTTTTGACAGTTTATTTTCAATAAGAAAGCTGAGAACATGAAATGCAGTAAAGATAGCCTCTTCAACGAATGGTACTGGGAAAACTGGTTAACTGTGTGTAAGAATTATAGCTGAATCCATATCTTTCACCTGACACAAAAGTCAATTCAAAGTGGATCAAAGACCCTGAGATCCAGCCAGAAACTATAAAGTACATTAAGAAAAATATAGGCAGAACACTTCAAGATTTGAACCTCAAAGGCATCTTAAATAATGCCCCTGGCAAAAGCAACAAAATAAAAAATAAGCAAAAATAAACATAAAATTGAAAAGCTTCTGCATGGCAAAAGAAACACAGGCTAAAACTGAGAGACAGCTAACTGGATTGTAAAAATATTTTCATTCAACACATCAGATAAAGGTTTGATAAGCAGGATATATAAAGTACTCACAGAGATCAACAAAAAATCCAAAAACCCTATCAAAAAGGAGAGAGGAAATGAACAGGAACTTCTCAGAGGAAGATAGCCAGATGGCCAGTAGGCACATAAAAAATGCCTGGTACCACTATCATCAGAGAATTCCAAATGAAGATGACAATGAGATACCATATCAAAAATAGCAAAAAAATCTGTGTTGGCTGGGATGTGAGATAAAAGGAACTCTCATCCACTACTGGTGAGAATGTTGTGTGGTACAACTTGAGGAAAACAGTATGGAGTTCTATGTAAACTTAAAATTGAGTTGCCATATGACCCCCTTTGGGACCTCTACCCCCAGGACATGAAAACACTTTCTCAAAAGGACATATATATACCATTATTCATTGTTGCACTCAGTACAATAGCTAAGATATGGAATCAATCTAGACATCCAACGACAGATGAATGGATTATGAGGATTGGTACATATACAAATGGAATACTATGCAGCTGCAAGGAACAATGAAATCATGCAATTTGCTGCAACATGGTTGGAACTAGAAGATATTATGTTGAGTAAAGTAAACCAAAGAAGACAAACACAAGTTGATCTCACCTTTGTATGGAATATAGAATACTAGATGAGGAAACATATTGTAGTATAAGGGGAGTGCCTAGATCACCCTTCATCCCAGTATTTACAGAGAAGGAAAGAAATCAAGAGAAGAGAACAAGAGGTAATGGGTGAACAGGCATGAGGACTTCAGTTATACTGGTGATATGATACAGTAGAGCCATATAACCAAAACACAGAGTAACAACACTGAAAACATGAGATCTAAACTGCAACCACTGAAACTTTGTAATGTGCCTATCAAGTTAACAGGAGAGGATGGGGTGGGGATTCAGGAGTGGGGAGGGAATATGGGAACACTGGTGGAGGGAAGTTGACACCTGTGGTGGGATTCGTGTTGAAATATTATATGCCTAAAATCCAACTATTAATAACTTTGCAATTCACAGTTATTTAATAAAAATTAAAAAATACTTTGTCACTATCTCCCGATCCACTCTACTTAACCATGCATTCAGCGTAACAAATGCTCAAAGAACAAGCATGTTAGGAATTATGCTTGGGACAAAGCAGGAATATGATTTCATACTAGGTGTCCTTTATCACAAGAAGAGGTATAAAGCTTGAATGTTAAGGTTCAGCAGGAATAAACCAATGTATGCTAAAACTGAAACAACAGTCTCTGCTGTAAAACTATTAAGGGAGCATATATGAACACCTAGTACTTGAAGGGGAAACAGACTAAACATGATTAATGCTTAAACTAGGATGATTTAAGAGCAAGCAAAGAAAACTGAAATTAAAGGTTGATTTGGAACTCAACACTACTTGCTAAATTAGATGTGGGAATAAGAGGCAAAGAACACTACTAAGAGAATCAGGGTTTCTGGTTAGAACAACCATGGGGTGCCACTTCAGTGAAATCAGAAGACTAAAATCAAAAGACTAAAATTCACTGCTCATGGGAATGCCCACTGGTCCAAAGTTCCACCGGTCTGGAAAACAATATGGACATTCCTCAAAAAACTAGAAATTGAACTTTCATGCTACCCAGCAATACCACTCCTGTGAACAAACCCAAGGGATCAAAAAACACAATGCAGAAAAGTCTTCTGCACTTCTAAGTTCACTGCAGCACTATTCACAATAACCAGAACCTGGAAACAACCCAAGTGCCTGAGAAGAGATAAGTGGATAGAGACTATGGTATATCTACATAATGGAATCCTACGTAGCAATTAGCGAAAATGAAGTGATGAAATTTGCTTATTCACGGATGGACATGGAAAGTTGCATGCTGAATGAAATGAGACAGGGGAAGAGGGACAGACATAGAATGATCACACTCATTTGCAGGATATTAAAACTGAAAATATTACTTAATTACTGTATATTAATTATTTTTCTGGAATAAAAAATGTAGGAGATACATTGGAGAACTAACATGGTTCTAAAATAAGGAGAGATGGCATATATAACATTATCACAGGAAGCATAAAATATGAACTGAGGGCCAGAGACATAATTCAGTTGGTAAGTCATTTGCCATGGAAGCAATAAAGCCAGGCTCAATCCCTAGAACTCTGCATAGTCTCTGAGCAACGATAGGAGCAATCCCAGAGCAGAGTCAGGAGTAAGCCCTGGGCACTGCTAGTTTTACCAAAAACCAAAAGAAAAAAGAGGTGGCTTAGAGAAAGAGTACAGAAGTTAATAAGCTTGCATTGAACACTGCTAGCTATGTTTCCCATCCCTGGCAAAGCATATGGTACTCAAGCACCACCAGGAGTGGCCCCTGAGCACAGGGCCAGAAGTAATCCCTGAGAACTACTCAGGGATTTCTGAGTATGGCCCCCAAAATGCAAAAAAAAATGAGTATAAGAAAGTATGCAGGGGCTGGAGCGATAGCACAGCGAGTAGGGCGTTTGCCTTTTACACGGCCGACCCGGGTTCTATTCCCAGCATCCCATATGGTCCCCTGAGCACCACCAGGGGTGATTCCTGAGTGCAGAGCCAGGATTGACCTCTGTGCACCGCTGGATGTGACCCAAAAAGCAAATAAATAAATAAAATTAAAAAAAAGAAAGTATGCAAAAGGCCTCATACTTAGAGGTATGTAATCCCTTACTATACCAATATTACCATTCCCTAGTTATGTTATTCCTATTTTCCTCGCTGGAAGTCACACATTTCTATTTATGTGGCTCATCAGCAAACTAATTGAGAAATACGCTTATAACACCTTCCTTACGTTAAGTCCAGTGCTAAGCTAAATTATGCAAATGTAGTTAATGATCATTGCCCTCATATGACAAACCAAGTTAAGAACTAGCTCTTAGAAGGGCTGGAGTGATAGCACAGCGGGAAGGGCATTTGCCTTGCACACGGCCGACCAGGGTTCAATTCCCAGCATCCCAAATGGTCCCCTGAGCACCGCCAGGGGTAACTCCTGAGTGCAGAGCCAGGAGTGACGCTGGGTGTGACCCAAAAAGCAAAAAAAAAAAAAGAAGAACTAGCTCTTAGACAATAAGTAAGTATCTCTCAAACCTGTACAATAAAATCAGTACAGTAATTTTTATAACATACTGCTACCCTGGTATTCCATCAAATTCTGATTTTAATTGGTTTGATGCATCTCCAAAGTACTGATATCATTGTAAAAAGTCCCTGTTCTTATAATGCCCAAAAGTAGAGAGAGAGTATAGGAAATATTGTCTGCCATGGAGGCAGGGGGAGGGTGGGAAAGGTGGGGGTGTACTGGGGATATTGGTGGTGGGGAATGTGCACTGGTGGAGGGATGGGTGTTTGACCATTGTGTGATTGTAACTCAGACATGAAAGCTTGTAACTATATCTCATGGTGAATCAATATTTTTTTTAAAAGCCCCTATTCTAATAAACTGTCAGGAATTGAGAAAAACTGAAACAGAGGGAGTGAGTAATGAAAGGCTCATTCAGAGACAGAAAGATGGGTCATACCTCAACTCAGGGCACTGAGAAAAATTAAAATGAGAATAGCTTTCACAACGGGAAAAGAGGGGGCAATCTAGTGGTAGAGAAAGTACACAAAAGTACAGAAATGGAAGCAAAAGAAAGACCAGAAAGAACTTAGAAATCTAGATCTACATGTTCTCTCTGCATCACAGAACAAATGGGTTTGTTCAATTCAAAGCAAGAAGTATAAAGGGTGAGAGAGACAGTACAGGGGTTAAGGCTCTTGTTTTGCATGCAACCAACCCATGAGTGACCCATGAGCACAGAACCAAGAGTAGTCCTAAGCACATCTGGGTATGACCCAGAACAAGAAAAAAATAGAGGAAACACAGTAACTTAGAGAAATGATCAAGACAGCATGGCGTTCAAAGCTCTCAAAGCCTGACTCCTACATAGGGTTCTAGAGCCCTATTTCTTGGCATTCAACTTCCTTCCCATGTCACCTCTTAAAACTATGGGAATTGCAGTTCCCCATGCATGCTAGGTAAACAATCACTCTGCAGCCTTTGCTCATGCTAGAATATTTTACTTCCCCTACTCCAAAACACTGTTTTACTTAGCTTCTTTTTAAAAAAATTCTTGAATCACTGTGAGATAGTTACAAACTTTTATGTTTGGGTTACAATCACACAATGATCAAACACCCATCCCTCCACCAGTGCACATTCCCCACCACCAATATCCCAGGTATACCCCCCCTTTCCCGCCCTCCCCCTCCCCGTCTCCATGGCAGACAATATTCCCCATTCTCTCTACTTTGATGCATTATGGCTTGTAACACAGACACTGAGAGGTCATCATGTTTGGTCCATTATCTACTTTCAGCACACATCTCCGATCCCGACTGATTCCTCCAGCCATCATTTTCTTAGTGATCCCTTCTCTATTCCATCTGCCTTCTCCCCTCCCCTCATGAAGCAGTCTTCCAGTTATGGGGCAAACCTCCTGGCCCTTGTATCTACTGTCTTTGTGTGTCAACCTCATGGGATGTTATTCTATACTCCACAAATGCGTGCAGTCCTTCTATGTCTGTCC
Organism: Sorex araneus; assembly: GCF_027595985.1. Classification (NCBI taxonomy): domain Eukaryota; kingdom Metazoa; phylum Chordata; class Mammalia; order Eulipotyphla; family Soricidae; genus Sorex; species Sorex araneus. The sequence goes on along the minus strand of NC_073313.1, from coordinate 57,392,784 downwards.
CTCTCTTTCTTTCTCATTTCACTTAGCATGATACTCTCCATGTCTACCCATTTATAACCAAATTATTTTTTTAATTTATTTTTTTTATTAATGAGTCACCGTGAGGGTATATTTACAGAGGTTCGTGCTTGTGTTAAGCAAATTTCATGACTTCATCTCTCCTAACATCTGCATACTATTCCATTGTGTATATGTACCACAGTTTCTTTAACCAGTCATCTGTTCTAGGGCACTTGGGTTGTTTCCAGATTTTGGTGATTGTGAACAGTGCTACAATGAACATACAGGTACAGATGTCATTTTTACTGTGCTTTTGTTGCATCCTCGGGATATATTTCCAGAAATGGTATTGGAACTTAGCTTTTAAGACACAATCTTTTCAGACAGTGCTTGCCTGATGTCCATTCTAATAGAGGAATCCCATTTCTGGGTTTCACTAGTCTCCTAAGCAGCCATATCGATATCACCATTGAAGACACCATTCTCGCCACTAGAACCTCAGAAAGTGGGTTATGTACTTATAGCCGACTACCACCGTAATTGTCTCACATACTCTGAGAGGGCAAGATTTCGATACGACTGGTTAACTGAGTCCCCACATTACTTAGGGCGAGGCAAAGGACAATGTCAATAATGTCTCTTGCAAATAAACAATCCTTGTACTTTGAGAATAGTAAATCAAATTCTGCCTTCCATGAAAGAAGTTACCCTGACCCCAAAATTCAGCACTGGTCAGCTGGCTAAACAGAGTAACAATTAAGAGTAATAGAAGGGGCCTAGAGGGAGTCTTACCAGGTTACCTGAATCCCAGTGATCAATGGAGCGGTGGGCTGTATTCAGGTCACCCAAAATAATCACATGGCTGTAAAACATGATATGGAGTCATTGACTCAATTCAAGGAAGGGAAGTAGACCTGGTTGATCCACTACTGCAAACTCAGATAGGCTATCTTCCACAGTGAAGCCAAATGGGAACCAACAGAGCAGATTCTCTCTAGTTATATCACAACCATGCTGCCTTTTATACCCAGCCAACCCAATTCCAGGAGAGATAGTGCAGTAGGTAGGGCACTGGCTCTGCACACAAACAACCAAGGTTCAATTGCTGAGACCCTATAAGGCCCCACAGCCCTGCTAGGAGTGAAACCTGAGTGTATAGCCAGGGATAAGCCCTGAGAACAGCTGGGTGTGGCCCAAATATTAAAAAAAAATTCCGAGGTAGGGACTGATATATTCATTTGACAAAAGAAAACATAGGCATGCATTGGGGATCATATTGAGTGAAAAAGACGCCTGGGTACAAAACCTCTAATGTTACAACACTTAGTCTTCACAGCTCTTAGAGAACTGGGTTTATTCAGGTGAGCATGCTAATGTCACCAACCCCAAAGTCAAAAGCAGAATATCCCACATCATTTTTAATAGAGCTTCACACAACACTAGGAATCCAGAAACAGTTTGAGGAATTCTTGCTGCCGTGGTTTATATTACCTGCCAGCTGCCAAGAGGGCTTCCGCTCGGATCTGTAGTAAGCGATAGAAGCGTATCTTAAAGGACAGACGTTCAGGATTCCCAGGGTCTGCATGAGGGCAGTACACATTGATTAAGATCAAGGTCTTTTCCTTTCCTTCCTGTGTGCTGCAGAGAAAAAAAAACCCAGGGGTCATTTTCAAGCATCCAACTACTTTCCTTCTTAAAACTCTGTAGCTTCCAATTAATGACTATCTGTGGAATAGAAGAACAAAATATGAATGAGATGGCATGCATAGGACTCAAGACTGAATATAGCTGAGGAAGAAAAAAAGGCATTCTAGATGATCAATTTAAGTAAACTAGATGATGATGTTTTCATTTACAAAGACAGGGCACTAAAAAGAAACTTGAGGGGCTGGAGCGATAGCACAGAGGGTAGGGCATTTGCCTTGCATGCAGCATCCCAGGTTCGATTCCCAGAATCCCATATGGTCCCCCAAGTACTGCCAGGAGTAATTCCTGAGTGCATGAGCCAGGAGTGACCCCTGTGCAATGCCAGGTGTGACCCAAAAAGCAAAAGATAAATAAAGAAAAAGAAAAAGAAACTTGAGACAGTGAGTTTAGCACTACCTAAGATTTTTTTGAGGTTCCATTGGTAATAAGAGAGCTGTATCTCCAGGTAACCCTCCTCCCTCTCCCCACTGTAGAGATGGAAAATTTAAGGTTCCTGGGGAACATGATTTGGCAAGGGTTATATTGGACTAGAGTTCAGGAAACACAAGTTTGGGAACTTTTTCATAATAAATGTCTGTTTATAGGGCAAGCCTTAGAATTATCACACTCTGTGATAATGACAAGGGAATAGGGACTATTACCGAATCTTGTGCTGTGTGAGGAGAGCCCGACCTTCGCTATCCAGATCCCGAAGCTCCTCTTGAGTGAACGCATCCATGTTTCCATAGCAACCCACATTCTCACTCTGGCTGGCAAGTAAGCCACTCAGGCCTTCTTCAGCAGCTACAGGGGTAGCACTGTCCTTACAGAAGGTGGCTACACCTAGAGATAGATACAGTACTGAGTAGGCCTGACTGTTGAGCTCACACAGGTCACAGGAGTAATCAAGTGTGATTGTACTGACAATTCTCCCAAACCTACTCAAACCGAAACCCAAAAACTGGAGTCTTGGTTCCTTTTATCTGAAAAAAGTTAGAGTAACTTCTTGAATTCTAATTTCTGTATGGTAAGTGCTCAAATGTATTACCTATTATTATCTTCATCACATAGATTAATTTAATATTAATCCCAGGAAGAGGGCATCATACACATTTTCCAGCTGAAGAATTTGAAGCATAAAGAGTAACTTGCCAGAGGGTCACAGCTAGAAAGTGAGCAAGGGTTCAAACTCATGCAGTCTGGTTTCAGAGATCATACAAAAAAATCACCACACTACTGTGATCTAAGGTCCAGCAGGAATATATACATATATATATATTTATATATATACATATATATACAATTATCCTTCACATGATTTTATATGGCTTCAGTGCTACCTTTTTATCAAATATTAGAAATTCTTTCTGCATTAATTGATGCTGTAACTAATTTAAAATTCCCCAAAAGCCCATTTACCAGAATAGCCACTTCGGTTGCGGCTGAAGCTGAAATAAGAGTTATAACCTTCAACGATAGCCAAGGGCTCTGTCAGCGCATCCCCTGAAAGAAAGATGCAAGATTGTCAGAGATAAAATCAAGACCCAGGACACATAAAAACCTGGGATTACTGTTGTATACTAATTCTTTGCACACATTAGAACCAGAGTTGGATGGAAAATAACATACCTGTTATCAGAAAGGAGAAAACTAGAGATGCAATTAATATTAGAAATAGGGAGTAGACTATGGAATGGGAATTGGAAAACTAGGTGGGGGTGATAATTAAGAGGCTGGAGGCTGGATGACCAGTAATAAAAGAGAGCTAGAGGTGGGCAATGGCCATACAGAATCAGCAACTGGGAACGTGGGCTAATGATCTAGGAATGAAGATATTTGAGGATCTGAACAGGAGACGAAAGAATAATGGTTAGAACATCTCAAAAAGTGGTGAGTAGGAGAGCAAAGGAATCAGGAAAGCAAGGAAAAATTGGAAGATGGGTGGAAGAAAGAAGGAATTAATGGGTCTAAGTTTGGGGTGGGGCATGAGGTAGGAATTATGACAAATTGTGAGCATGGAAATGGGGTACAATTAAAGAACAAGAGATAGAGTAGTAAAAAGGAACATATTATGGAGTCCGAGCTGAGGTCAAAGATAGAGAATCAGTGAATCTGAGGTGGGGACAGGAAAGGAGAATTGGAAATTTGACTTGGGAATGAGATAGACTAAGGCGGTATGGAACCTGGGGGACTGAGTTTGGGGCAGAAGAATGCGTGGGAATTCGAGAATCTAAGTGAGAATGGGAGTTGCAAACGGGGCAACAATTGACCTGTTCCGTGAAAGACAGGAGATGACGTGAGAACGAGGAGATCTAGTTGTGAGAAATAGGGGCTTATGCGGAAGGGTATAAATGAACCAAAATAGAGGGCTCAACTTAATAAAGAAATAGAAGTGTGATATGAGAAAGGGAAGCGGGCAAATGTTGGCGCGAAGGGGCAAGCACGATAAGATTCTGTATACTTGAGCACTTACTGGTCACTTTGGTTTCCTGGAGACAAATTATATCGGCATCAAGTTTATCCAATATGCGTCCCAAAGCCACAGTAGAACAGTTGCCGGGCTCCTGGTTAAAAGCTCCTGGCAAAGGGCTCCGAATGCCGTTGATATTCCAGCTAACGATACGCAACATCGTACCATGGAAAAGTTAACCCACCCAAGTTTGCGACAGGGCTGGGCGCCAGCGAATGCGAAAACTCCTAACTTGCCAAGATCATACTTCAGCGCGCAATCGCACGGGAGTCACGAGGGCACATCACGCAAAGGTCAGACGCACGTGGGCGGGGCTCCAAGTACCTCCGTTCTCATTGGCTAGAGTAACAGCCGCAGTGACACGGGAAGGTCTTCATTCTAAGGATTCCGATTGGTTCCTGCTTCTCTCTCCTCCCACCGCCCCCTCCCGAGCCTGCGGTTCGGTTTTGTTCAAATATCCTCTTGTTGCTTCCGATCGATTATAGAACGAATTTTGCCACTCGTTAAGCACCTTAGCCTTGTTCCGAATTGCTCCCGGGCCCGAAGCCCCGCTTGTGTAAATGCCCGGAGGACACAAGTACCAGGCTTCTCGTGAAACTGTAGGAGGAAACAACAAAATTTTTTTCTTGAGGACAAAGGCTTAAGGGAAGGCCTCCGACTTTTATTGGAGGTGGGGGTAGGGGAGGTATTTGTCTCAAATGGCCCTGTAGTAAGGACCTTTTGTGGGGCCCTAAGGATGTGGCCTCAGACGTACTTTCTGCTGACTTCATTTGTTAGATGCTCAAAATCAATGCTCAGATTTTAACTTTCACGCCAGCAGCGTCTCCCTTTGTATTCCATAGTTTTTTCCATGTTTTGTTGCCTTCTTAGGCCAACTGTATAAGATGGCCTTTCTCTTAAGCATTTGTTCTCAAGACTTGTTGTTGCTCCCTCCTCCAGTTTCATGTGAAGCCCCTTCCACAGAAGCACAGTTGCATCTGCAACACAATTACATCAGATGCTTGTGAAAGTAGAGCTTGAATTAATGAACTTAATATGTTGACTTAATGAACTCAAGGAATACTTTCTTCCTAACTGGGCATCTCCTCAGTTAGATTTTTTTCTCCTCGGTTAGATTTTTTCTCCCTGGGATCTCTCAGCACCTTATAATCCTTTCTGTCACAGCACTTAATATAGCTTCTACTTCTTTTTCATTTCTGTCACTAGCTGCCAAAACTTGAGAATAGTAAGTTCTGCTTTTCTTGTTGGCATCATCCCTCAACGTAAGCCACAGCCTATATTAGGCGTCAGTGAATAAACAATTGGCAGTACCAAGAATATCAAAAGAATCACCAGTGAGTCTCCAGCCTTCACAGAGAACCAGCAAATGTCTCCAGACTTACTACCCCTTGGACAGCACCCTCGGTAACTTGTCTTAGGGATCTAAATACAAGAGATCAGAGTGTCCTCTGGGATATTCTCAGATAAATAGAGATGGAAGAAAAGTCTCCCGTAGAACAGGTGAGACAAGAGGGTAAAAGATATGAATTGTATAAATCTAAATTTATTCTTTGGGCTATCTGGATAGTTTTCTTTACATGAGTAGTCACTTGAGACGTTCATTAAAAGATAAGGAGGGGGCCGGAGCCGACCCGGTTCGATCCCCGGCATCCCATATGGTCCCCCAAGCGCCGCCAGGAGTAATTCCTGAGTGCAAAGCCAGGAGTAACCCCTGAGCATCGCTGGGTGTGACCCAAAAAGCAAAAAATAAATAAATAAATAAAAAATAAAAAAAATAAAAGATAAGGAAAAAGTTGGGGGTAAGATGCTAATTCTACTTACCTAATATCAAATTACCTGTCATCTATTTTAACCTTTTGTGGAACATTAACCCAAAGGGAAACTCCATGACTTCTTTAGACATCTAATTTAGTACAATACCGTTTTGAAAGAAATGAATGATAGAGATTAAGTCTCTTATCTCACTAAGGTAAGTGGGATTGTTTTGCTACAATAAATTGGACAAGATTCTTTTTTCCTCATGGGTTTCAATAGCCTCTTACTAAAATTGAAATTCTTTGGAGATTTTTGTGGCATACATGCTCTAGATTAATGATTCTGATTTTTTTCTCTAGCTTTCATATATGATACCACACAAAATATTCTATCTGGGCTGTGGATTAACAACCCTAGGAATAAGCTCTAGTGAATCTTGACCCTATCCAGGCACCATAGCATTATCATCCTGTTGTTTATCAATTTGCTTGAGCAGGCACCAGTAACGTCTCAATTGTGAGACTTGTTGTTACTGTTTTTGGCATATCGAATATGCCACGAGTAGCTTGCCAGGCTCTGCTGTGCAGATGAGATATGCTTGGTAGCTTGCCAAGCTCTTGGAGAAAGACGGAGGAATTGAACCCCGGTCGGCCGCATGCAAGGCAAATGCCCTACCCACTGTGCTATCACTCCAGCCCAGTCATGGAAATGAAAATGTTGGAGGTGAGTGTGGCTCAGAGTAGTGGCTAAGGAGAAATTGTATCCTATATTGCTGCCATGGTAGGTCTGATATTTTTATGTAAGCACCTGACTAGTATGCATATGGCCAATCTCCCCTGTGCAACTTAACCCCTATAAATGTGTTTATACCCACACACTTCAATTATCTCACTTGTTATTTTATTAATGATCATTACTTGTCTTAACACTCTTTATGGAAGTCTGCTGTATATCCCACAGCTTGGGAAAGTGCTCAGGATTGGAGAGTTTTAGGAAGTCACACAGTATGATTTTCCTTCCCAGAAGTAACCCCATTTTAGAATTTGCAACTCAGGGAAGATTTTATTCATTTGCTTATTCTGTTGTACCCACTTCTCATGGTTGAGAATTTTTCAAAATGCTACATTCTAACTTCAGGTTACTTCTCCACCAAGTTCTTTGCATTTACTTTTTCAACTTTGATTATTTATTCATATGTTCCTCTCATGTAGGACAGAGTACAACTGCTAATTTTTAATCAATTGTTTTTAATTATTATTGGTATTTTTCATTATATTAATATTGATGCTTTAGGTAGACCATGTTACTATACCCCACTCTACACCAGAACACTTATTGCCCAAGATATTCACTGTGTGGAGTCTGAACTGAACACTGGAAACCTAGATAAAAAATAATTAGTATCCAGTTCCCATCATCAAGAGCACCAAGACTGTGATTCTAAATCACAGTCAACTGGGGATTTAAAACAGTAAAACACAGGTGGATACATGCTCAAATGAAAGAAGCATATGAGCAGAATGAGACTCAATATCCTGTAACAAGACCTAATATCCTGTAACAAGTATATTAGGGAACCTTCCCCAAGGATGCAAATGTTCTACTGGGCCTTGGAATTGAGTCACAACTCACTGTGAATGGACAGAAAGAGAAGGCATTTCAGGCTGAGCAAAGTCCCAGATGCCAAAAAAGTAGACTGTGTGCTTTGGACCCCCAAAGCTAGCTTGTACAGTTTTAAGTGTAGGGGTTTCAAAGACTGACATGACTGGAAATATAAGTTGGTACTTGACTAAGAAAAACAAGATTGAAGCTTTTCCATAAAGCCTGTTTTACTGCTTCTACGTTGAGGATTAGTAAAGTGATTTAAAAAGTAGGTAATACCAGTCCATTTTTAGTTTGGTTATCAAATTTCAACTGCAGGTTTACTCTTTTAAACATTGCCAAAACCCCAGTAGTCTCATATCTCATATTTCCTGCTGCTAAAATTATCTTTTCGCAGGGTCATGAGGACAAAAGTGTAATAACAGGATGGTTGGTGTGACTGGGTCAATTGACTTGGTAAAGCCGTTTCCCTTTCCTAGACCTCTGTTCCTGAGAGACTATGAGGATGTTTTAAGATGCAAGTTGGAAAAAATGTGTTGCTGCTTTGTGGGTCATTTAAAATGCATATAACTGATTAATAATATTATTGGCATTAGTATAATTATATCAGTTATGAGACTAACGATGATTAAGAGAGTTTTATCTTACATAGTTCTGAGATTTAGAGGTTCTAAAATAATCTAGATGATAATATTGTTAAATAAAAATAGTTTTATTTATTAAATAAATGCTCTAGAATGGGATAAATGAGGTCCTCAGTACTCTTCTCCTGATTTGGAATGTCACATGACACACATGACACAGTATTTCAGAAAAAAACTGTTTTCTTACCTGAAAGATTGGATGAAATTATTTCTAGGGAATTTCTGTATCACAGAAAAGTGAATTCATTTTTCTAACTAAGCAGAGCTCTTTATTTATTATATGATATTTGACTAGGTGTTTCCTGTTTGCTTGGTACCAGTTACAGATTAGCAAAAGAAGTGATCAATAATTTGTTTCAAAAAGAGAAATACTACATTAGATAATATATGAATATATATTTAACACATTGAATATTCAACAGCGCTAAGAACGTAGATATTCTTTAACAATTTCATGTTCCTGTTAAAAAAAACTGAAGCACTGAAAAATTGTCTTCTATACAGGATCTTACAACAAGGGGAGGAAGTGCTATGCCACAGAGCACATTGCTCTGTTTAAAAAAGTTTTATTTTAGACATTGTACTTTAAAAGACTGTTACTGTTTTCATTCATAAAACATTCCGGCACCACACACTCTACCAGAGTATCTGCTTCCATCCACCCTTGTCTCAATGTATCCTCTGATGCATCCCCTCTCTTGGTAAGCTTTTAACTGAAGACCAGTTCTCAGTTTCTGCTGTCTTAGGTCATTTGTTATTCAACGATTATGTTTCCTTATATCCCATAAATTAGAGACATTATTCTGTGTCTGTCCTGCTCTTTCTGACTGATTTCACACTCAGCATGATATTCTCCAGATCCATGCACAAAGCAGAAAATTATATGATTTTATCTTTTATAAAATTCGAGTAGTATTCAATTGTGTCTATATACCATAGTTTCTTTATTCACAAAGAAATTATTGGTTGTTCAGATATTTTGGTTGTTTCCAGGTTGTAACAGCATTGATAACAAAGAACAGAGGGTGAAAATATCTTCTTTGAATAGTTTGTGGGCTTTTTTTTTGTGGGTTATATGTCAAGAAGTGGAATTGCTGAGTCATAAGGAAACTAAGTTACTAGATTTTTGAGTTCCTTATCATTTCCCAAAAAGGCTGGACCAGGCAACACTCACACCAGCAGTGAATGAGGGCTTCTTTTCCCACATATTCATGCCAGCACTAGGGTATTTTGTTGTTGTTGTCGTTATTTTTCATGTGTGGCATCTCACTGGTATGAAATGCATTTCATTGTTGTTTTGATTTGCATTTCTTTGATGATAAATGAGCAAAGCAATTTTTTTAAACTGCCATTAAGTCTCTAGGACTAGAAGGGAAAATGTATGTTGAATAAAATACTGGCAAGTGTGTGGCAAGACTAGCATTGTTAGTGTATTTTCTTTGGTGATTATTGCTGTTCTAAACTTTGGTAGTTATCAGCAAGAAGCACTGAATCATGAAGCATAAAGTACCCATACAGAATTCCTATCATGATCTCCTAAAAGCAAATGGCAAAATTCTAGCAGACTGTCTTTTGGTGAGCAAAGCAATTTTTAATATACCTTTTGGTGATATGTATGTCTTCTTTGAGGAAGTTTTTGTTTATTTCTTTCCCTTGAGTTTTGGTAGTTTTATTGTTTTATTCCTGTAAAGTTCTATCAACACTATATATCTTGAATATTAATCTTTTATCAAATTATCAGTGGGCAAATGCTTTCCCATAGTCTATGGGTATCTTTTTATTCTGATTATCATTCCCTTTGTGATGCAAAAGCTTTTTAGCTGTTGAAGTATTAAATATTTATCTTTGCTTCTCTTTGCTGGGTTAATGGCATAAAATCTTTGAAGATATCTCAAATTTCAATGTCAAGAAGTTTTCTACTTAAGTTTCTGGTCTTACAGAGAAATACCCCTTCCTCCCCCATGTGGTACTGGAATAAGGACATACTCTTGGACCAGTGGAACAGTACTGTTTATAGACAGATCCACAGGTATACAGACAGACAGAGAGAAAGAGAGACACAGAGAAAAAGAGCAAGGGGAAAAAGAGGGAAGGGTAACTCTAGAAACATTGGTGGTGGAATTGTACACTGGTAAGGGGATAGATATTGGATCATTGTGTGACTGAATCCCAATCATGAGCAATTTTCATAGCTGTGTATATCATGGTGATTGAATTTTTTAAGTGTGGGAAAGGAGAGTTACAACAGGTCTTCTAAATAGACTTGCTTTCTTTAAATTTTTTCCTTGATAATAATTGTTGAGGACATTTTCATGTGTTATCTTGTTGTCTTGATGTGTTATCTTGTTGTCTTTTTCAGAGAAATACCTGTTCATTTCTTCCATACTCCCATTTTTAATAAGGTTTTTGGAGTTTTCTGTCATTGTTGATCTTTTTTAGTTGTTAATATAGCATGCATACTAAATTTTGGGGAAAGGCACAGGGCTTACTCCTCATTGTGAGACCAGAGATCACTCCTGGTGCTGCTCAGTAGACCACATGTGGTGCTTGGGATCGAACCCATGTAGGACATGTGCAGGGCAAGTACCCTAACTGCTGCACTACCACTTTAGCCTGCATATTAACATTTTATATGTTAAGTTTACATAAAATTATTGAGAGAAATGATATCAACTATCTTCTCAAACCATGATACATTGGATTGGAAATTCACAAATAGGAGCTGGGGGGAAATCTCAAACACTTGAAAATTAGACAACTTAGATTTAACAGCCAGTGGAACAAACATTTAAGGAATAGATAAAAAAATTCCTAAAGAAAAAATAAATAAATAAATAAAAATTCCTATGAAAAAATGAGAATGAAGATGGGACACAGTATAAAATATATTTTAGGAAGTTGTTAGCGATGCAAGAATTTATCAGGAGAGAAGAAATGTCCCCAATAAATCACCGAACTGTAAGGTTAAAAATATGAGAAAAAGATCAACAAAGGGAGCCCAAAGTCGGCAAAAGGAGAGAAATAATAAAACTGTGCAGAAATAAATAGAAACCAGAAACCAATACTAATGAAGACAAGAGCTCTTTTAGAGAGAAAACACTGATAAACCAAATCACAAGTAAAAGTTACAAGGAGAGACAACACAGAAAATCACGGATCAACAGATGTTACTATGAGGAACTTTATATTATATAATTGAGTAATTAAAAAGAAATGTATAATTTTCTAATCCTTTCACTTCCTAGAACTGAATTAGGATTAAACAGAGAATCTAAGTAGACAAATTTCTTCCAAAGAAATAATAATCAACTTCTACAAAATAAAATAAATAAGTTCTGTATGAAAGTCAAAAGCAAAACAGGACTCAGATGGGTTTACTTGTAAATTTATCCAAACCTTCAATATAGATTTACATCCTTATCTTCTCAGTCTCCTCCAGAATTTTTTTAACATAGAGAGCCCTTTATTGGAAGTCAGAATCATACTTGCCAACCCTATATATCACTGCCATGTGCCAGACTCCATAAAGAATGATGTGAAAGTGCACATTTCCAGGGCATTCCAGAATTACCAATGTGGGGTTGGGAGGGGATACCTCCATATCTGACAGTGGACTTCTTAAAGTTTTTCTTCAGAGAATTATTCTTCTCTGTACCCAAGTACCTTTCCTAAACGTTTTTTAAATTTTATAAGTTGTTCATGATAGTTTGTTATATTCAATATTCCAACACCAATCCCACCACCATTGCACCTTCCCACCACCATTATTTCCAATTTTCCCAACCATCCCTCAAGTCTTCCCCTTTAGCAATTTATTTTATATTGTTTGTTATTAATTATTTGCTAAAATGATAAAAATACTTTATTAGAAGAAAGTGTTTGAAGATTGTTGTGTCTCACCATGAAGCCATTAAGCCCCTGTATAAGAGATTACTAACATGATGTTACAGGTTAAGTCTTGTGTGTTTATATTTTGTTAATTGGGATTGGTTGTCTTCTACTTTACATCCCATCCAATGTGGTACACTACTCCTGGTTTATCAGTGATGTAGAGTTTGAGATGCCACTCCACGAATGCAAAACTTTCGATTAGGGTGATACAGCTGTCCTCCAGAAATTTGAAGAAAAATTCCCCAAAACAGTTTCTATGAGGCTAATATTACAAAATTACCAAATTGGCCTGAAAGTAAAAGGACACAACAACATCATTTAAAATAGAATTATAAACTAAAATATCTGATTAACATGTATACAAAGGTCACAAAGAAAATATCAGCAAACCAAATCCAACAATACATAAAAGTGTCATACACCATGATCAAGTAAGAATGCTCCTGGGGATGCAAGAATGGTTTTATATTTTCAAGTAATCCAAGTTAGTCAATGTATTATACCATAAGCATACAAGGAAATTAAAAATCATATAAGCATATCAATATATGCCAAGAAAATATTTCTAAGACCCAACATTCATTAATGATAGAATTTTAAATAAAATTATCTAAAGAAAATTCAATCAAAAACTTAGACCTCTTTTCGTGGGGGCTTATCACAGATAATAAGATAAATAGACACTTGAATAGCCAAGGTTTAGGGTTGCCTGGAAAGTCATCAATAGTTTCACAGGGAGGAGATTTATTCAAAAGAATATTACTTCCGAACCTGGTTCTCAATGTGTGAGCCACTGTTTAAGATGACAGAGACATTAAGGACAGTTAGTAAACACATAAAAAGAATAGAAGAGGCTGGGGTACATCAAAAATCCAACCAGCAGACTCCCGTAAGGATGTCTTTAAAGTATAGAATACATTTAATATTGTTTCCTTTTCTATTCTTGCTTGTGCTGCCCTTTACATTTAAATGACCATAAACTGTTTTATACTAGTTTTTTCCTGAACATGTATTTGATTTCCCTGTTATATATTCTGTTCTTTCCTGGGTGCAGAATATTTTGCTTGCCCAATATATTATTTTTTTAAAAAAATTTAAATTTTATTGAATCACCGTGAGATAGTTACAAGCTTTCATGTTTGGGTTACAATCTCACAATGATCAAACACCCATTCCTCTACCAGTGCACATTCCGCACCACCAATATCCCGCGTATACCCCCCCTTTCCCACCCTCCCCCTGCCTCCATGGCAGACAATATTTCCCATACTCTCTCTCTAATTTTGGGCATTATAGCTTGCAACACAGACACAGAGAGGTCATCATGTTTGGTCCATTATCTTCTTTCAGCACGTATCTCCCATCCACACTGATTCCTCCAGCCCTCATTTTCTTAGTGATCCCTTCTCTATTCCCTCTGCCTTCTCCCCTCTGCTCATGAAGCAGGCTTCCAGCTATGAGGCAATCCTCCTGGCCCTTGTATCTACTGTCCTTGGTGTCAGCCTCATTTGATGCTCCACTCCACTCCACAAATGAGTGCAGTCTCTCTATGTCTGCCCCTCTCTTTCTGACTCATTTCACTTAGCATGATACTCTCCATGTTTATCCATTTATAAGCAAATTTGGTGACTTCATCTCTCTTAACAGCTGTGAAGTATTCCATAGTGTAGATGTACCAAAGTTTCTTTAACCAGTCATCTGTTTTAGGGCATTCGGGTTGTTTCCAGATTTTGGCTATTGTGAACAGTGTTGCGATGAATATATAGGTACAGATGTCATTTCTGCTGTACTTTTTTGCATCTTTGGGATATATTCCCAGAAGTGGTATTGTGGGGTCATATGGAAGCTCAATTTCTAGTTTTTGAAGGACTGTCCATACTGTTTTCCAGAAAGGCTGAACCAGTCGGCATTCCCACCAACAATGAAGGAGCGTCCCTTTTTCTCCCACATCCACACCAGCACTGGTTGCTTTTGTTCTTTTGAATGCATGTCAGTCTCTGTGGTATGAGATGATATCTCATTGTTGTTTTGATTTGCATCTCCCTGATGACTAGTGATGTGGAGCATTTTTTTATGTGCCTTTTGGCCATTTGTATTTCTTTTTTGAGGAAACTTCTGTTCATTTCTTCTCCCAATTTTTGGATGGAGGTTTTTTTCTTATACAATTCTACTAGTGTCTTGTATGTCCTGTATATTAATCCCTTATCAGGTGGGTATTGGGTAAATATTCTTTCCCATTCTGTGGGCTCTTTCTGTATTTGGGTCACTGTTTCTTTTGAAGTGCAGAAGCTTCTTAGTTTGATGTATTCCCATTTGTTTATGTTTGCTTCCACTTGCATGGTCAGAGCTGTTTCGTCCTTAAAGATGCTTTTAGCTTCAATGTCATAGAGAGTTCTGCCTACATTTTCTTCTATGAACCTTATGGATTCATGTCTGATATTGAGGTCTTTAATCCACTTTGATCTGACTTTTGTGCCTGGAATTAGATAGAGATCAGAATTCATTTTTTTTGCAGGTAGCTATTCAGTTTTCCCAGCACCACTTGTTGAAGAGGCTTTCCTTGTTCCACTTTGCATTTCTTACTCCTTTGTCAAAGAGTAATTGGCCATATATTTGGGGGTCTGTGACAGGATATTCAACTCTGTTCCATTGGTCTGCAGTCTGTTTTTTTCCCAATGCCATGCTGTTTTAATTACTACTGCTTTGTAGTAGAGTTTGAAGTCAGGAAAGGTGATGCCACTCATCTTCTTTTTTCCAAGGATTGCTTCAGCTATTCATGGGGGTTTATTGTTCCATATAAATTTCAGGAGTGTTTTGTCTATTTCTTTAAAAAGTGTCATGGGTGTCCTGATAGGGACTGCATTAAATTTTTATAGTACTTTGGGCAGTATTGCCATTTTGATAATGTTAATTCTCCCTATCCATGAGCAGGGGATGTGTCTCCATTTCCTAGTGTCCTCCTTTATTTCTTGAAGTAGTGTTTTGTAATTTTCCTTGTATAGGTCCTTCACCTCTTTTGTTAAGCTGATTTCAAGGTACTGATTTTCTGAGGTACTGTTGTGAACGGGTTTGTTTTTTTAATGTCTCTTTCTTCTCTTTCATTATTTGTATATAAGAAAGCCATGGACTTTTGGGTGTTGATTTTGTAGTCTGCCACTTTACTATATCGACTTATTGTTTCTAGGAGCTTTTCTGTAGAGTCTTTAGGGTTTTCCAAGTATAGTATCATATCGTCTGCAAGTAGTGATAACTTGATCTCTTCCTTTCCTATCTGTATGCCATTGATATCTTTTTCTTGTCTAACTGCTATGGCCAGGACTTCCAGTACTATATTGAATAGGAGTGGCAAAGCGTTGCCTGATATATTCTAAAGGATCTAAACCGTATTTCCCAAGAGACTATCTCAACTTTGGTGGTTGTTAGAGGGAGGATTTTCCACACACAATATATTAAGGTAGAAGTAACATTCCTCAATAGTTAAATTATTTTTTAAAATTTTTAATTTTTAAAAATTTTTTAATTTGTGAGTCACAGTTAGGTTACAGTTACAGATTCACACATTTCGTGCTTGTTTTTCCCTCATGTAGTGTTCGGGAGCCCATCTCTCCACCAGTGTCCATTCTCCACCACAATGAACCCAGTATTCCTCCCACCCCCAATCCCATCCCCCACCCCACCCCGCCTCTGTGGCAGGGCATTCGATTTTGTTCTCTCTCTCTCCTTTTGGGTGTTGTGGTGCAGTAGGGGTATTGAGTGGCCATCATGTTTGGTCACTAGTCCACTTTCAGCACGCGTTTCCCTTACCACACTGGATCTCCAATCACATTTTACTTGGTGTTCCCTTCTCCATTTGGTATGACTTTCCCCCAGCATGTAAGGCCAACTTCCAAGCTATGGAGTCAACTTGGTATTATCAATAGTTAAATTCTAAAACATAAAAAATTAAAAATAGTTACATTCTTTTACCACAAACCCACAGGTATCATCATGCTCAATGAGAAAAAATTGAAAGGCTTCTTTATGGCATGAGACAGTTTTCCTACTCTTGCCACATTTTTTTAACGAAGTATTGGAAGCCTTAACTACAACAATTAGACAAGTAAAAGATATTAAGGAGGTTCAGATTACAAAAAAATTCAAACTATCAGTATTTTTTTTATTCTTATGTGCATAGTTTTATTCATCTGTGTAACTGCTTATCTATTCTTATTAAACATTTACTGGTGAATCACTGTAGCAGTACTTAATGAATAAAACATATTTCATCTTAACTTTACAGCTAAGTATATCTTAAATTAATTAGATTACTTGTATTTAATTAACACATTGTTTTATGTACTACTCATCAGTTGACTAAAATTAATTGTATTTTTTTAATTTATTTATTTTTAATTAGAGAATCACCGTGAGGGTACAGTTACAGATTTATACACTTTTGTGCTTATACTTCCCTCATACAAAGTTTGGGAACCCATCCCTTCACCAGTGCCCATTCTCCACCACCCGTAAACCCAGTGTCCCTCCCACCCTCCCCAATCCCATCTCCCCCCCACCCCACCCTGCCACTGTGGCAAGGCATTCCTTTCTGTTTTCTCTCTCTAATTAGCTGTTGTGGTTTGCAATAAAGGTGTTGAGTGGCCGCTGTGCTCAGTCTCTAGCCCTCATTCAGCCCGCAACTCCCTTCCCCCACATGGCCTTCGACTGCAATGTAGTTGGTGATCGCTTCTCTGAGTTGACCTTTCCCCGGAACGTGAGGCCAGCCTCGAAGCCATGGAGTCAACCTCCTGGTACTTATTTCTACAGTTCTTGGGTGTTAGTCTCCCACTCTGTTATTCTATATACCATAGATGAGTGCAATCTTTCTATGTCTGTCTCTCTCTTTCTGACTCATTTCACTCAGCATGAAACTTTTCATGCCCATCCACTTAACTACAAAATTCTTGACCTCCTTTTTTCTAACAGCTGCATAGTATTCCATTGTATAGATGTACCAAAAACTATCAGTATTTTAAGATGGTATGGTACCAAGAAAATGCTTCCAACAACCAAAAATCTTAATAAACTTATATAGTAATGTAGAAGGCTAGAAAATCAAGACACATAAAGTCATGGCATCTATTTTGTTGTTGATTTATTTTGTTTGGAGACCACATCCAGTAGTGCTAGAAGATTATTCCTGGTTCTCCCCTCAGAACTTACTCCTGGAAGTGCTTGGGAGGACAATTTGGGATGCCAAGGATCAAACTCGGGACAGATGTGTGCAACGCAAGCACACTATTCAGCCCCGTTCATGATATATGCAAAAGTGAAGTGGAATGGAGAGAAATGAAAAAAAAACCCTGTTCACAGTGGTGTCCCCCAAAAGAACTACCTGGAAATCTGCTTAACAAATGGGGTAAAAGAGATATTCAGAGAGGAGTTGGAGAGATAGTTCAGCAGGTTGGGTCCTTACATTCATTCAACCTAGGTTGGATCCCTGGTATCCCGTATGGCCCCCTCTGAGCATAGCAAGGAGTGATTCCTGAGTTCAGAGCCAGGAGTAACTCCTGAGCATCGCTGGTTATGGTCCCCAAACAAAGCAAACAAAAAAAACAAAAAGATTTATTCCAAGAAAACTACTGCTAAGAAAAAGAATTAAAGAGACAAGGAAATGAAAACACACCTTTTTAATGGAATGAATAATTAATTAGCAGTGTTAAAATTGCCATCTTATCTAAAATACTATAAAGTTTAAAGCCAGTCCTTAAAAAATTTCCAATGATCATTTTTAGGAAAATGTGCCAGATGCTCTTAAAATTTGTAGTAAAATTAAGACTCCCTGAGCAAAAGAATTACTAGGAAAACAAGATGGGGAGCTTTCCTTTCCCTAACTTTAAATTGCATAGAACTATAGTTATCAAGAGTTTATGGTACTTGAATAAATCTGAACTCTCAGATGAATGCTATAGAATTGAGAACCTTCAGGTTTGGACAACTAAATGTTTAGATCACATTGAGTTACCAAATTCTTATATTTGGACCACTAAGCATCAGGTATGGACAACTAATTTTCAAGAAAGGATCTATATACATGAAATAGATTATGAACTAGATCCTTCAACAAATTGTGTTGGTAAAACTGATTAGCTACATACAGAAAAATTAACTTGGACCCCTATCTCACACCATACACAAGGTCAATTTAAATGCATTAAAGATTTAGATAAAAGGTCTGAATCCAAAAATGATATCAAGGAAAACAGATACAGAACTCTGTGACATTGACTTTAGAGGCATTTTTGATAATTTAATGCCATTCGCCAAGCAAAAGCAAAAACAAACTGTCAGTGTGACCCAAAAACAAAAAAACTGTTCGTCACTTGGAAATTAAACAATTCAATGTTGAACAATGAGTGGGTCAGGAAGGAAATCAAGGAAGAAATCAAAAAATACTTAGAAACAAATGAGAATGAAGACACGAGCTGCCAAAACCTATGGGACGCAGCTAAAGCCGTGTTAAGGGGAAAATTTATAGCTCTCCAAGCATTCCTCAGGAAGGAAGAAAGGGCCCACATAGACAGCTTGACTTCACGACTCAAGACCTTAGAAAAGGACCAGAAAAGGGAACCCAAACCAGATCGAAGGAAAGAAATAATAAAAATTAGAGCAGAAATTAATGACATGGAAACCAAAAAGACAATCCGAAAGATCAATGAAACAAAGAGCTGGTTCTTCGAGAAAATAAACAAGATTGATAAACCACTAGCAAGACTCACAAAGAAAGAAAGAGAAAGAACCCTAATAAATCGAATCAGAAATGAAAAGGGGGACATCATAACAGAAACCAGTGAGATTCAAAAGATCATTAGAGACTACTTCGAAAGTCTATATGCCACAAAACAGGAGAACCTAAAAGAAATGGATGGATTCCTCGATTCTTACAATCTCCCAAGACTGAACAAAGAAGACTTGGAATACCTGAATAGACCCATCAATGTTAAGGAAATTGAAGCTGTGATCAAAAACCTCCCCAAAAACAAAAGCCCAGGCCCAGATGGCTTCACTGGCGAATTCTTCCAAACATTTAAAGAAGACCTGCTGCCTGTTTTCCTCAAACTTTTCCAGGAAATTGAAAAAACAGGAAATCTCCCAAACAGTTTCTATGAAGCACACATCTCCCTAATACCAAAAGCAAACAAAGACATCACTAAGAAAGAAAATTACAGACCAATATCCCTGATGAACACCGATGCGAAGATCCTCAACAAAATACTGGCAAATAGGATCCAACAACTCATCAAAAAGATCATACATCACGACCAAGTGGGATTCATCCCAGGGATGCAAGGATGGTTTAACATTCGGAAATCAATCAACATAATCCAGCATATCAACAAAAGTAAAGATAAAAACCATATGATCATATCAATAGATGCAGAGAAAGCATTTGACAAGATCCAACATCCTTTCATGATGAAAACCCTCGCCAAAATGGGGTTTGGAGGAACTTTCCTCAAGATAGTCGAAGCCATCTATCATAAGCCTACGGCAAGCATTATCCTCAACGGGGAAAAACTAAGGGCCTTTCCTCTGAGATCAGGCACAAGACAAGGATGCCCACTCTCACCACTCCTCTTCAATATAGTACGGGAAGTACTTGCGATAGCTATCAGACAAGAAAAAGAGATTAAGGGCATCCAGATAGGAAGGGAAGAAATCAAACTCTCACTATTTGCAGACGACATGATACTATATCTAGAGAAGCCTAAAACCTCTACTAAGAAACTCTTAGAAACAATAGACTTATACAGTAAAGTTGCAGGCTACAAAATCAATACCCAAAAATCCATGGCCTTCATATATGCAAACAATGAGGCAGAGGAAAGGGACATGAAAAAAGCAATCCCATTCACAATCGTGCCCCAGAAAATCAAGTACCTCGGAATCAGCTTAACCAAGGAAGTAAAAGACCTTTACAAAGAAAACTACATAACGCTACTCCATGAAATCAAAGAGGACATGAGGAAATGGAAACATATACCCTGCTCGTGGATAGGGAGAATCAATGTTGTCAAAATGGCAATACTCCCTAAAGCATTATACAGATTCAATGCGATCCCTATAAATATACCCATGACACTCTTCAAAGAAATGGATCAAGCAATCCTAAAATTCATATGGAATAACAAACGTCCAAGGATAGCTAAAACAATTCTTGGGAAAAAGATGATGGGAGGCATCACCATCCCCAACCTCAAACTTTACTACAAAGCAGTAACAATTAAAACAGCATGGTACTGGAACAAAGGCAGAGCCGTAGACCAATGGAACAGGGTGGAATACCCCTACACACAACCCCAAATGTATGACCATCTAATCTTTGATAAGGGAGCAAGAGATGTGAAGTGGAGCAAGGAAAGCCTCTTTAACAAATGGTGCTGGCACAACTGGACAACCACATGCAAAAAAATGGGTTTAGACCTTGACCTGACACCATGCACAAAAGTCAGATCAAAATGGATTAAAGACCTCAACATTAGACCACAAACCATAAGGTACATTGAAGACAATGTCGGCGAAACCCTCCACGATATTGAAGATAAAGGTATCTTCAAAGGTGGCACGGAACTAAGCAATCTAGTAAAAACAGAGATCAACAAATGGGACTACATTAAACTAAAAAGCTTCTGCACCGCAAGAAATACATTGACCAGAATCCAAAGACTATCCACAGAATGGGAAAGGATATTTACACAATACCCATCAGATAAGGGGTTGATATCAATGGTATATAAAGCACTGGTTGAACTCTACAAGAAGAAAACATCCAACCCCATCAAAAAATGGGGCGAAGAAATGAACAGAAACTTTACCAAGGAAGAAATACGAATGGCCAAAAGGCACATGAAAAAGTGCTCTGCATCACTAATCATCAGAGAGATGCAGATCAAAACAACCATGAGATACCACCTCACACCACAAAGACTAGCGCACATCCAAAAGAACAAAAGCAACCGCTGTTGGAGAGGATGTGGGGAGAAAGGGACCCTTCTTCACTGCTGGTGGGAATGCCGACTGGTTCAGCCCTTCTGGAAAACAATTTGGACGATTCTCAAAAAATTAGATATTGAATTCCCATTTGACCCAGCAATACCACTGCTGGGAATATATCCCAGAGAGGCAAAAAAGTACAATCGAAACAACATCTGCACATGTATGTTCATCGCAGCACTGTTTACAATAGCCAGAATCTGGAAAAAACCCGAATGCCCCAGAACGGATGACTGGTTGAGGAAACTTTGGAACATCTATACAATGGAATACTATGCAGCTGTTAGAAAAAAGGAGGTCAAGAATTTTGTAGTTAAGTGGATGGGCATGAAAAGTTTCATGCTGAGTGAAATGAGTCAGAAAGAGAGAGACAGACATAGAAAGATTGTACTCATCTATGGTATATAGAATAACAGAGTGGGAGACTATCACCCAAGAACTGTAGAAATAAGTACCAGGAGGTTGACTCCATGGCTTCGAGGCTGGCCTCACGTTCCGGGGAAAGGTCAACTCAGAGAAGCGATCACCAACTACATTGTAGTCGAAGGCCATGTGGGGGAAGGGAGTTGCGGGCTGAATGAGGGCTAGAGACTGAGCACAGCGGCCACTCAACACCTTTATTGCAAACCACAACAGCTAATTAGAGAGAGAGAACAGAAGGGAATGCCTTGCCACAGTGGCAGGGTGGGGTGGGGGGGAGATGGGATTGGGGAGGGTGGGAGGGACGCTGGGTTTACGGGTGGTGGAGAATGGGCACTGGTGAAGGGATGGGTTCCCGAACTTTGTATGAGGGAAGTATAAACACAAAAGTGTATAAATCTGTAACTGTACCCTCACGGTGATTCTCTAATTAAAAATAAATAAAATTAAAATTAAAAAAAAAAACAAAAAAAAACTGTTCGTCATCACTTATTTTCAGGGAAATGGAATTCAAGATGAAAATGAGATAGCATTCACACAAGTGAGATTGGAATATATATATATATATATATATATATATATATAAATAGATACAATCTATGATGGGAATGAGGTAAAAAATAAAAAGGAACTCTCATTTACTTCCAGTGGGTTCAGCGACCAAGAGAAACAGTATGGAAAATTCTCCAAAAAGTATGAATCTCCAAAAAGCTTCCAAATGATGAAGTAACTCTTGGCATCTTCACTCCCAGACACAAAAACATTAAGTCAAGATATAAGTATGCCTATGTTTGTTGCAACAATTAGTACAACAGCTAATTGTTGTACTACAACCAGTATGAAAATTATCCAACAGCAGATGTGTGTATAATGAAGGTGATTGAGGCCGCAGATGTCCCAGGTGCTGCCCAGAGACACAGGCAGGTGCGTGTTTGTCAGTGTGCAGATTGGTACAACATGCCAGTCAACCAAAAGCTTACATTTGGAAGACTGGGAACACCTGTAAAAGCAATTAGAGACTGCCCCAAAAGCCTCTGTCCCTCTCGGAGGGCCCGGCAAGCTACAGAGAGTATCCCTCCCACACAGCAGATCCTGGCAAGCTACCTATGGCATATTATATATGCCAAAAACAGTAACAATGATGGTCCTCATTTCCCTGACCCTGAAAGAGCACCCAGTACGCCATCGTGCTATAGTAGTATGTGACAGGGACGAATGGAGATGTTACTGGCACCTGCTCAAGCAAATTGATGAACAATGGGATGACAGTAATAGTGATACAGTTATATATATATATACACACACACAATTTAATATTTTTATCCATAGGAAGGATGAAATCATGCTGTTTGTTACAACTTGGATGGAAATATATACCATGAAACTGTATGCCAAAGTAAGTCAGAGGGAGGACAAATTCTGGGTGTCTGATGTATGATATATAGGATAACAAGACAAGGGAATAATAAGTATCAAAAGTGGATAAATCCTTGGCCCATATTGCAGATATGAGAATGCCAAGAAAGAAATGGAGGAGGAAATAAGAAGCAGTTGGTTAAGTGCCTTAGACACTTTGGTATTTGTAGGATAACATTGGGTTTGTCCTTTTAGCCTTGCCACAGGGCACTTAGTTAAACTTAAAGCAATGTCCTCTATGTATGGACATAAAGAAGACATTTAATATTATGCTTTGTAACTTGGGAGCTGATTGACTCCAATAATATTTACTCCCGGGCATCTGCTTTCTTGACTCAGTTGCCCTTAGTTCCTAGCACCCCAAAAGTAGCGTCCCGACAAGGGACATAATGGACCCAGGGCAAGCTGTGAGCTACTTTTTAATCGAAATGTGCCAGCCAAAGAGCCACAATACTCAACTATAAGTTGAAAGCATGGTCATAGACAAATGTTGTCATGATCCAAAAGTAACGACGAGACTAGAATCCTGCTGGGGCTAGGAAGACTAATCTGACCTGAGGACTGTGGTCTAGAAAATATAGTGAGATATCCTCAGAAAGAACCAAACTTTAAGTTTATATCTCTTACTATGTTCATACAGAATGACATTGCCAGAAATATTTGAAGTATATTTACTACAACTATTTAAGTGGATTTACTAGCTAGAAAGTGACACACCCTTGTTTGGATCCCACCCTTGGGCAAATCTCCCAGGAATCTGAAGTAATCACCTTAGATGAGATTTTGTTAATCTCCTAGAGAAATGGTCTTACCCCTCTTTGTTGATTTGTTAATGTTCAATTCACCTTTATGTTACCACCCTATGTGATTGCTATATAAACTAAGACAGAAAGACAGAGGAAAGACAGAAGCAGCAGAGAAGACACAGAAGCGGAGAGAAGACATAGAAGCAGAGACAGAGCGGTCGGAAGAGACCAGAGGAGAGACTACAGAGACAGAGAGAGAGATAGACAGAAGAGAGCACAGCAGCACACACAGAAGCAGAGCACAAGGAGGAGCCATCCCAATCCTGTCCATGCACAGTGGCTCGAGAGCACCAAATGCAAGCGGTGAGAGAGAAAGAGTGAGCGCCACCCCAAGAGGTCATGAACAACACAACACACATCACATCGCACCTCCCCCATGCATGCGTTTTGTATTTTTTAGAGATATTGAGTATGTGAAATAAATTAATACAGCAAAAACATTAGAGTCAACACTACTGTATGTATCAAACCCAAACTAAAATTAACAAATTAACTCTGGTACTGTAATTTGTGTTAAACCAATTTAGAATGTACTACACCAGTGGTACATGATGCTGTCAATCTGTTAAAGTAAAAATGTAGGAGGACGTAGCTGCGGATGGCTGGAGTGGTGGCATCCAAGATGTCAACCAAGAATTTCTGAGACAGTGATGGTGACTGGATTTGCCCTGGCAAAAAATCTGGAAATATAAACTTATACAGAAGAACCAGCTGTAATAGATGTGGTAAGGAAAAAAAAAAACTGAGGCTAAGGTGATGAAAACTAAGGGCACTAAAATAGGAAAGTCACTTGAAGAAAAGAGCCAAGACCTATTTGGTGCTAGTGACTGGCAGTGTGAAACTTTCAGTACTGTGAATTGAGCCAGAAGATCAAAATGTAACACGTGTAATATTCCAAAGTATGCAAAGTAGAGGAAATAACAGGATATGGTGGTGGTTTTAATGAAAAAGAAAATGTCGAATATATAGAAAAAAGAGGAATCTGATAGTGAATATGATGAATTCGGGCGGAAGAAATAATACAGAGGGAAGGCAGTTGGTCCTGCATCTTTTTTAAAGGAAGTTGAAGATAAAGAACTTGAGGAAGAGGAAGAGGATGGGGATGAAGATCTTTCTACACTTGATCTTAGCCAAAAGGCTGAGAAGCGATAGATGAAGATCTTTCTAAATAAAAATTAGATAATGAGGATAAAGATGATGCTAATCTCTCAAAGTATAATCTTGAAGCCAGTGAAGAAGATAGTAGCACTGCACTGTTGTCCCATTGTTCATCGATTTGCTCGAGCAGCACCAATAATGTCTCCATTGTGAGACTTGTTGTTACTCTTTTTGGCATATCAAATAAACCGCGGGTAGCTTTCCAGGGACTCTTCTTCCCCACAAAATAAATCTTATTCAGAGTCAGAGCGATAGTGCAGCAGCTAGGTTATTTGCACGTGGCCGACTTAGGTTCTATCCCCGGCATCCCTTATGTTTTCTGTGCACTGCCAGGAGTAATTACTGAGTACAGAGCCATGTGTAACTCCCTAGCATCAACGGGTGTGACCTCCACCCCCAAAAAATGTCACAACAAAAAAGAAAACAGAAAAAGACCACTTATTCAAATTCATCATCTTCTTCTGAGAGGAACAGAAAGAGATTATTCTATATCTTCATCTGGAGATCACAGAAAATGATTAAAAAGATCACGATTACTGGAAAACCAGGTATTGGTGAAAACTCTAAACAACTCTGAGTCCAGGGCTCAACCCCTTGGAGCACCACTACTTTATCCAGGAACCACAGGTCATTCGGATCATCCCATTCTGGTTCATACTCAAGTTTGTAAAAGAAATAATGTATTAAAATTTTCATCTTAAAAACCAAAAAAAAAAAACCCAATGCAGTACATGAGGCATAATTTTAAAGAAATTGGTGTCTTATTTGACCAGAAGTGCTTAGAAGAGTTGCATGCCTTTCATTGTTTTTCAGAACAGTACAAATGTGGAGCTTTTTTGAAATTGAAAATAAATAGTATTTTAAGCCATAGTATTCCAAAAATTGATATTCTATTTGTTATTTAGAACCATCTGTTTCATTTAAAAATCATCTAGACAAAATCAGTACTTTGGTTCGTTTGAACTCTTAGATCTATCTTTCCAGATATGAACTTTGAATTAAGAAAGGATTGCGTTGGTTTGCCAGAACTTTGAGCATGGAGGAAAACTTGTGGTAAAGTTGTTGATAAAAATCTATTATGTTAATCTGGGAAATGGATATTTGACATCTGTAGTGCCAATAGATGTCAAAAGTAATTATCCCCCCCCAATGTTAATCTAATTGTAAAACAACCAACTGGAAACTTTAAAATTCCCTATTCTTAAAGGATGTTTTAGAATCATTCTCTCTTTTACACAGTCATACTTTTTTACACCACAACATTTAATATAGAAAAATCCTGTAAATTTCAGCAGGACAAATGTGTTGTTTATTTCTTGGTTTCTGATTCATAATTCGAGGGAGAATGTCTACCAAGTTCATTCCTTCACTACTTTTATGGTTGACTTATAAGAAATTTTTTTCGAAAATAAATTAATATTTGAGAAGCTTTGTGGGCTGGAGCAATAGCACAGCAGGTAGGGTGTTTGCCTTGCACGCGGCCAACCAGGGTTCGATTCCCAGCATCCTATATGGTCCCCTGAGCACCACCAGGAGTAATTACTGAGTACATGAGCCAGGAGTAACCCCTGTGCATCGCTGAGTGTGACCCCCCCAAAAAAAGCTTTGTCTGACAGTCTTTAAAAAAAAAACAGTTATCAGGGCTGATAGTACAGTGGGTAGGGCATTTACCTTGCATATGGCTGACCCGAGTTTGATCCCTGACATCCCATATGGTTCCCTGAGCACTGCATGAATGATTCCTGAGTGCAGAGCCAGGAGTAGCCCCTGAGCATTACTATGTGTGACCCAAAAAAGCCAAAAAATACCCAGTTATCGCAGTAGCAAAGCAAAATCATACTTAATAAGAAAATTGAAGAAAACTTAAGTTTACTCCTTTTTTGGTGAGAGATCAAAAGAAACATTGTGAATTTAAATAACTATATTTGCCTTGATATGTTTAAACACTAAATAAAACAATTTACAGTAACAAATGAATTCTGGTTTCTGCAAGAAACAGTAGGAAATAATACTATTCCTATTTACTTGAAATAACTTATGGCTTAAAATACTTTCAGAGTTTGTTTTATTTTTTAGTCTGGTCACTCAAGCTATGGTTTAAAAACAAAAAGGTTTCTCTTAACAGTATCTTCAGTGACAATGCAAGGTAAGTATATTGAGGGAAATTGAACATTGTGTTTGTGGCTGAATTTTTGTTTGGCTGACTCAATGCCCATTTTTACCTTGTGTTTGATTTTGTTTTTCTTTTGTTTTGTTTTGTCTACATCAATTAAAAATGAAAACGTTTCTAAGTATTTAGTAGACAGACCAAGATTTTTTTTAATTTTTAAATAAATGATTTTTCTCTTCCATTTGATCTAAAGATCAAAGAAAAATATCTTGAATTAGAAATATTTTGATAGAATTTTTACAATGAACTTCTTATTTTTGTTATGTCTTAATTTTTTGGCTACACTTACTTTAGTTTGCACAAGAATTTTTACTCTCTAGTAATTGTTCCTCAAGCTTCTTGAAAATCCACCTGCTAAGTTGCCCAGATGTTCTAGATTTCACTTCATACCATTGGTTTATTCTTGTGCTTTCTATATTTAAAACTTTAGCTGTACTAAACAAATACAAGGTTATAAACTTAGCTAATAGTAGTTTGTAGAAAATTCAAGTGACTACCATTTCATTTCATTTAATTAAGCTATACTAGTTCATTTCATAAGGAAATAATACTGTAGGCAACTATTAATAAAGTCTCAAATTAAAAACAAAGTAAGAAGTTTAAGAGGTGGGCTAAGATGGGAGGGCACCTTGGGACACTGGTGAAGGGACACTGACAATTAACGTGGGCTTAGAGTTGGAACATTGCATGCATTAAACTCTAATATTTAGAGTTTAAAATCATGTGTACAAAATTAATTTATATATATAAAACTGCATATAACAATAAAATTAATTTAATGATAAATTGAATTGAAAAGATAAAAGATAAAATTTAAAAAATTATTTTGTAGACTTTTTTTCAACCTTATTTCATGCTTTCAACTTCTTGACGTTCTTTTACATTGATTTACGGGGTGGGGGCACACTCAGGGTACTTGGGCTTTACTCCTGGCTCTATGTTCAGGAATCACTCCTGGCGGGGTTCAGAGGATCATATGGGATGCCAAGGATTGAATTTCTGTCAGCCATGTGCAAGAAAAATGCCATAGCTCCTGTACTATCCTGTTGGCCCTGCTACTGATTTCTTAATTTCAGCGAATATTGATTGGATTGTTGTCTGTGAATCTTCCTCAGGGAATCTAGACAGTTTTGCTATATTTGGAGTCTTCTGGGGCTTTGACTTCGTCCATCGACTTGTGTTATGTCTGATGATATGTTAGAGTTAGCTGAAGGCCTGAGTCAAAACTAACCTAGGTAATGATCAGGCTTCATGCTCGCAAATTTTATCTAGAGCATGTAGCTTTGACTGTTTTATGGGCTGGATGACTGTTGGGAATTTTTGGTCATGAGTAACCTATAAAACCTGTCAAGCCAAGGTTCAGCTGGTGGTCTCTGACCCATAGCTCACAGTTACTGGTGTCTAACAGTGGATATTTTATTTTAGCCAAGCTAGGCTTAGCAGTAACTGGGGATCATGATTTATGTATACCCAATAATGTCTGTTCAGTGAGCTGACCATTTCTACTTGGATATTTGTATAACCAACATCTATCTGCAATTTTAAGTCCCAACCTTTAGCATACTTGAGTAGCTAAACATAGTATGATGTGTTTCTGCAAGGTCTGTGGCATAAATTTCATATGGGTCTGTGTTGCTGCCAGTTTACTAACACATGTGTTTCCTAGTACACTTGAATAATACATTTAGGCATGGGAGTAGGCATAGAAATGGTTATCCTGTAATAGGTCTCTGTGAAATTTGTACAGATCTCCTGTGCTACCTAGAGTACTAGACTTATGGCATCTAGGAATACCATTACAAGACACCAGTTTACAATACCCTGTGCAACAGTGGCCAAGGAGTTCATAGATGCAAAGGAATAGGCATGTTAAAAAATTGTTTTCAAGCTTTAGAGGCTAGATTTTAGATAACAAATGTCCCTTGGACCTAAGCACTTACATTGAGAGATTTGAAAATCAGTTTGGCAATATATCCAGTTTTCTGATGTATGTCATATTCCTCCTTCCTAAATGACTTACTTTAATCTTTCTTATAAGGTATATTTTATGATGAAATGCATGCTGCTTAAAAAGGGACATTTCTGATGAATTTAAAATTATAGATTAGCAGGTTTTGTTGATATGGTTTTTACTTTTTAACACTTTTTTCCATGTTTTTCCATGGCTTTTTCCATGACTTACTTATAGTTTTTCCATGGCTTACTTGCTTATATGGCTTTTTTTTAACCACAGTATCTTACTAATTTATTTTTTATTGAAATAAATGAAACTTAAGGAGTTAAGTTAATGTACATTAAATTATGTGTACAAAATCTCATAATTTGAACCCAGGTTATCTTACCTCCACAAGGTTAGAATTAGCATGTTTTAATGTCACAATTAGCATATTACAATTAGTGAATGTTTCAATTAGCATGAATTTCCAAATGTTAAAGAAAAATCAGTATGTTAATAATTTATGAAATACTATAAAAGTTAAATTACATAATCTTGAATATATATGTGTAAATTCATACCTCTTTTAAAAATGTTCTATCTTTTTAAAAGAACTACACTTTTCGGGGGCTGGAGCGATAGCACAGTGGGTAGGGCGTTTGCCTTGCACGCAGCTGACCCGGGTTCAATCCCCAGCATCCCATATGGTCCCCCAAGCACTGCCAGGAGCAATTCCTGAGTGCAAAGCCGGGAGTAACCCCTGAGCATCGCTGGGTTTGACCCATAAAGCAAAAAAAAAAAACCACTTTTCTGAATCTACTTTTCTCTGAAGAGCTTCTGCTCCATTCTTCCTTCATTCTCCACTCTGACATCCAAATCTTGAACTTGTTATTGCCAATAGTTGTAAATCACAAAATTCTAATTTTAAATACCGTAGCTTCTCCAACCATCATTTTTGAGATTTACAGTTCACTCCTTTAGCACCCAGCTTCAGCAAGTCTGAGGGTATTCAATACATTGATTCTAACAGTCTCTCCTACTCCTAACCCTTCTCACATGACACACCCAAGCAGGATATGGGATCTGAAATATATCATGAACACTAAAGTTTCCTTAAGTCTAAGGAGACCCAAGAATAGTTTTACATAAGAGTGACTCCAAAATACTAAGAAATACTTAGGTGAAGTTAACCCAAATTTTTAAAAGACTTCAGAATTATACCCTGAATCACAAATAGGGCAGTCAGAAATGGGCATTTTAGCCTAGATAAGCTTAAGTAAATAAATTAGAGGTTCTAAGATAGTTCATTCTGATTTCTTAAATGATGTACCTCTGAAGAGTAAGATTTAGTCCCGTGAAGGAAGATACTAGAAGGTAGAATTTGACACTCTCTTCTGGATGGCCAATACATAATGGTCAGTTATCATCGAGATTTTGGTTACTTGAGTAAAATTCACTCCAGTGATTGGCTTTTAGCTAGTTTGATAAACTAGTGATTTATCTCCTGATGACTAGCTGCACCATGGCTAATTGTGCTTTTTCTTTTTTTCAGTGTTGTAAGGAAAGCGTATGAAACCTTAGGTACCAGGGCATCTTAACTTCTCCTTTAGTCCCTTTGGCAGGAGAGTAGCCTTTCTGGTATCAGGGGCTCCGGTCCTCCAACATTGACTTGTGCCAAGGAATAGCCACATTGTGAGGCTTTGTAGGTGAAGCCCTAGAGATTAGGGCAGGAGTGAAAGTAATAGACTTCTCAGCCAAAGTTAGCTGGAGCCATGAGGCATATAACTGTTCGCTGTGTTGCTGGTGGTAGTCTTGATGTCCAGGTGGGAGCAAATTGTTGCACATATGCAGACTCTCCCACTTCCTAAGTCCTCTTTCCCTTAAGCACGGTGACTTGCACCATTTAAGGTGGTGTCTGCTCATCAGTTTGGGTCTCTGAGTAAGTGTGATGAGCAGAGCTTCCTGGAACCACCACAATGGGCATGTGTACTGAGTGAAAAATAAACCTGAGTTCTCTGTTTGTTTGTTTGATTTGGGGTGAGCCTGGATTTTGAGTCACAGTGGATAATGCTCAGAAATTTCATACATTTTTGGGGTCATGCCCAGCAGTGTTTGGTGATCCATCTGGTGACAGGGATTAAAATAGGGATTCCTGCATGCAAGGCATGTGTTCCTGCTCTTTGGGCTATCTCCTTGGTCCCTGGACCTTTGTTCTTTCAAACTTCCAAAGACCAGGGGATGTTTGTTATCACCATTATCTAGCCCATCCTGACAAAATACATGCTGGCTGTGAACGCATTCTCAGAGATGTTCTCAGTTTGGCATCTCAGCATAGCATTTCAACTTACACAAATGGATTTAAATCCACACTGCAACCTGCCCGCTTCCTCTGAACACACACAGAAGTTCTCTTCACTGCTGTTGATGTTGCAAAGACCAAGTGCCACAAGTACACTAGACTGTGGTGTTCAAACGTTTAGCAGTGATACTCACTGGGAATCTCACAACCATTTGTAATTGTTGCACACTTGGATTCAGTACTCATTGAGGTTTGTACTCCTTTAGTTGTGGTGTTTGCACACACACTCAACGAGGGTCACCCTCCAGTATACATGCTCTCTGATTACAGTGCTCCACAGGGGTGCTGTAGGAACTAACTGAGAATCACACTTTCTGGCCACAGTGCTCACATATTCTTTAGTTGCAGTGCTTGCCAGGGAGAGGGGAAGAGGGGGAGTCTCAAGTCCTTGTTGTGGTTTTTACACACACTTGTGGCTTTGGTGTCACCCAAAATTGCTTGTGGTTCCAGGTATCACAGACAGCAGAGCTGTCAGACTAAGACAGAGTGAATAGGATTAGTCTCAGCTCGTGTGACCACACTGGCTACTGAATTCACAACCTTACATCTGCCAGAAAAGGTAATCCAGGCTCCTTGGTTATTCCTCTGAGCTCCCTAACTGTGTATTTAACTTGCGCTGATTAAGAAAAAGTACTTGTCATGCTTATATGGCTTTGACAAGAATTTTAATATACTTGATCTCCTTATTACTTTAAAGGCATTATTCAGATCTGTTACTGTATTTTTACTCGTGCATTGAATTATTTCCTATGTTTCATACCCCTTATACAGTTTCGATAAGGATTTGATCTAATCTTTTGTCAACCTTTCCAATACAACATTTAAATTATTAATTAGTTATTTTGTGCCATTTGTTCATTCAGACATTTTTGTCAGAACTGATTCTGGCCATTATGATGCTTTTATTTAGTCTCGCACTTTATTTCTCTTGCCTTCACTCTTCTCTTTGTTACTTCCTGGATACAATATATCTCTTTTTACATTTCCTACAGCTTTGGCTGATACAATGAGACAATGAGAACTTGACAATTTTCTTTTCACATTCTGTCTTCCAGCATCTGTACCCCACTTCACCATTGATGGTGCTCCTGGTTCGTTTACCAGCATGAGGAAAGACATACATTTCCATGAAACTCACGTGATATCACAACAGAATAAGAATGTCACCTAAAGGTATGTATCTGTAATATTTGGTGGAGGGGGGCAATTTCCAAGCTGTGTTCAGGGGGCCCAGGTGCCTCTCCCATTAATACTGGATCTAACATATGAGGTGCTGCTCCAGCCGAGTTGCCAGGGACCACGAAGCCACTCTGGAGGTGCTTGGGATCTATAGGTCATACCTCGTGATACCCTGGAAGCTACGTAGTGCTGAGGAAAATAATCCCTGTGTTCTCTCTCCAAAATAATTGCCACATTATTTCAGCAGTCCAGAAGTCTTTTACTTTTTACTTTCTCTTTTTTTTGTTTTTGCTGTTAACATTACTGAGCCCTTGGCATGTGCACAGCATTTAAAAAATATTTATTTTTATTAAGTTTTTTTATGATTTATTACATTCAATATTCCAACACCAATCCCGCTACCGGTGCACCTTTCCACCACCATTATTTCAAATTTTCCCAAACACCCCCCAAGTCTTCTTCTATGAATAATTTATTTTATTTGTGTGTTATAATTCTATAAAAATTATAAACAAAATAGTTCCTTAAGAAGAAGCTGTGTGGATATTGCTTTATGGCACATTTTAGCTGTTATAAAAAAGATTATTAACATGTTGTTACTGCTTAGGCTTAGTGTGTTTATATTCTCTTAAGCCTTGTGTACTTATATTTTTTAATCAAGATTGGTGAGATTGGTTGCCATCCACTTTACGTCTCATCCAATGTAAATGCTGGTTCATCAGTGGTGTAAAGTTTGAGATGTTGTGCGGCCACGAATGCAGCTGCGTGCTCCAGGAATTCTGAAATTTTTAATTTAAATTTTAAATTTTAAATGGGGTAATACAGTTGGAGTTAATTTTTTAACTGGATGGTGACTTTAGATGCCTCTGATGACAAGAACCCGGCGCGGGGTCCAGTAGCATCTCTGCAATGTGTTGATCTCTTTCGAGATTTATTTATTTGTCTCTGGATCATGGCTGGTTAATGAGCTTATTTGGCCCAAAAGCAGTTCAGGGGTATGCCTGCCAGGCTACAGGAAAAACACCATCCCTGACTCCTGGAGATTTCAGTCACAAAAACCTGCATACCTGAGTTTTTCAACAGATCAATTTCCGGATGAGGCTTGTCCCAAGTAGTGGAGTCTGGCCATGACTATGGCAGAGATTGTGTGGTTTAGAGGTTTTTGGTTTGGGCAGGTGGTAGGCTCAGCTGCTCCCCTCTAGGGTGCTCCAGATGCAGAAGTCCTTTTTCATAGAGCCACCACTGAAAACTGACTATTCTCACAAAGTATCTTCAGAAGGATAAAGGCCCCATAACCAGGAATATTGGAATAGTATCATTATGAACTTTGGGGCTATTAATTCTGCTATTATTGCTACTGCCACCATTAAAACTATGCTACCGAGTAGTACCCAATTCCATGCCTGATGCATATAAGTGGATCAACATGGAATGCTGTTAATCAACATCATGCTGTTAATGATGTTTCCCATGCACACAATTTCAACACCATACTTCTCACCAGTGTAGCCATCTCCCTCCCCCAAGAGATTACACTTCTTTGAGTTCTTACACAAAACCTCCCTACAATCTCCACTATGACAACATCAGTTACATAATATGTTATTGTAATGAGTGTCTGGATTTCTTTTCCCAGGGTACAGGAAAACAGGTCATATTATTTTCTGTCTCTTAACTATGACTAGATTAAATACGTAATAATCCTGAACACTAAATATACAAGTCCCCCATATCATGTGATTCAAAATAAAAACATCTAATGTAGAGAAGGATGACAAAGATTTTTACTTATCTCTAGATCATTACATTGATTGTTTAAAAAATTCAACTTCTAAAAAAATTCAACTTCTGTGTATATCAAGATTATGAATGACAACACCATTATGTGCTCAATTACCTTAACAATAATAAAAATTTAAAATTCTCTAAATTCTCTAAAAAATGTAATGAAACCGTGTTGCTTCTCTTTTTCTTCATTTGCTTGTTAACCATTAAATTTTTTTTTATTGAACTACCACTATGCCTGCCTCTATGGCAGGCACTTTTCTTCTTTGTCTCTCTCAACTTTGGGGAATTATGGTTTGCAATACAGATAAAGGGAGGTCATCATGTTTGATCCTTTACCCACTTTCAACACATCTCAACTTTCCAGAGTGATCCGTCCAACCATCATTGTCATGGTGGTCCCTTTTTTATCCAAACTGTCCTCACCCCCAACACTTTCAGGCTTTCAACAGTGGACCAATATTCCTGGACCTCATTTCCGCTGTCCTTGACTGTTAGTCTTGTACTGTTTTTTTATATGCCACAAATAAGTGTAGTCATTCTATGTTTGCCCCGTCCTTCTGACTCATTTAATTTATAATGATACACTCCATGTTCATCCATTCATGACTTAATTTTTTTCTACCAGCTGCAGTGTATTCTGTTGTGTAGATGTACCATAATTTCTTTAAGCAGTTGTCTGTTCTTGGGCATTTGTGTTGTTTCCAGATTCTGGCTATTTTGAACAGTGCTGCCATGAGCATACAAGTGCAGATGTCATTTCTGCAATGAAGAACTGCTTCCCTGGTTATAAAAGTTCTTAGGCTTCCATTTATTCATA
Source organism: Sorex araneus (assembly GCF_027595985.1). Taxonomy (NCBI): domain Eukaryota; kingdom Metazoa; phylum Chordata; class Mammalia; order Eulipotyphla; family Soricidae; genus Sorex; species Sorex araneus. The sequence continues at coordinate 57,357,657 of NC_073313.1, read as the reverse complement.
TTAAATTTATTTTAATATGAATTTAAATTTAAATTTATTTTATTTATTCATCCATTTATTCTTATTAATTGTTGTGCTCACATTCATGCCAAGACCCTTGTTTAATATTGTGAAAGGAAGGGCAAGTAAAATAGCATGAATGCCTTCATACAAATCACATATTTTAATTCTAAAGAAGTATTTTCATCATTTTACAAGTAAGTAAATTAATGCCCAAGAGGTAAAATAATGTGTCTAAAGGCTCATGGCCAACAAGTGATAGAATCAGGTTATGAACCCAGATTTGTTATCGATTTCTGTGCCATATAGAAAATGAAATACTATCTAAATTTTCATTTTTTCTCTTCTGTGTTACTGTCTTTTGTTGCACATCACAGCATCTAATCTCTCTCCTTCCTTTTCTCCCTCTCCCAACTTCTATGATATGATTTCTCTCATATTTTATTTCCTCTCTTTCATGTACTCTTTTTCTAATACACTGGAGAAGGGTTTCTCTATGGTTTTTCATGTTCTAAACACTATGCTAGGCATTTAATATGCAAAAGCATATGAAATTTTCACACTGCCTTTGAAGTGTTCTTGCTGTCATGTATTAAATTATTTCTTGTCACCTTGGAATCCCAGGATACTGAGGGGGTTTACAGAGCAAATAACCAAGTGGAAGCCAGTGAATGTTTCCAGAAAGTATATATTGGAGTTAGATGCTATAGGAAGAGTAAGATCTTTGCAGAATAGAGAGACTTGGATAACTGAAGTTTCTGAGGGGTTTCTCCTTAATGTAGGGGAACATAGGAGAATAGATAAGTATATGTCCAAAAGTGCCTGCTTCTTATGTGATCCACTCAGATGTATTCACAGAGTCCATCGAAATAATATTTCAAAGAGCAAAACTGGTCATATATACAGCTTCTAAGGCCCCTTGCCCTACAGTTTTAAATCCAAGATCCATAGCATATTGTTCAAGGCTTTACACAACTCTATTCTGCCAAGCTGTCAAGTCCCAGTCACAGTGGTTGACTGGGCATCTCCTAAACACTTTCTTTTGTTTTTGTTTCTTATTTTCTTTCTATTTTTAAATGTAAGCAATGTGATTTACAACACTGTTACCAGTAATGTCTCAGGCATATAATATTGCAACACTACACCTGCCAACAGTGTCAGCGTCTCTCCATTACTATCTAGGTTTCCTATCACTCCACCCACCCACTCCTCCACACCCCTAGCAAAGTCAGGGCCTATTATATTTGGCCTTTTTTCTTTACTATGCTTTCTTGTAGTCCACATATGAAGAGTAAGCATTCTGTATTTGTCCACCTTTTGACTCTACTCAGTAAGATACTCTCCACTTCCATTCTCTCTTTGAGGAAGTGTCTACTCAACTCATTTCCCCATTTCTTGATGAATGTTTTTATTATTTTGATAAGATATATGTGTTATTAATACATCTTGGATATTAGTATTTTTCTTTTCGTTCATTGTGTGGTAAGCAAATATATTCTCCTAGTCAGTGTATTGTCTTTCTATTGTAATGATCATTCCATTTGCAATACAGAAGCTTTTTTTTCTTTTTGGGTCACACCCAGCGTTGCTCAGGGGTCACTCCTGGCTCTGCACTCAGGAATTACCCCTAGCCATGCTCAGGGGACCATATGGGATGCTGGGAATTGAACCCGGGTGGGCTGCATGCAAGGCAAACGCCCTCCCCGCTGTGCTATTGCTCCAGCCCCTAATCTCTTCCATTTAAATCAGGAAAATAAAATTCCTGCTTTCCCCTCCCCAAATTTTATTTTATTAAAGCAGTTACATAATGAGTTATAAAGTTTTTCATAGTTGAGTTTTTAGCATACAATGTTCCATCATTTATCCGGCCACCAGTGTCAACTTTCCTCTGCCCTGTCCCCAGCCTGCCATCTTTTTCTTTTGTTTTTTGCTTTTTGGGTCACACCCGGGGATACACAGGGGTTATTAATGGCTCGTCCACTCAGGAATTACTCCTGTTGGTGCTCAGGGGACCATATGGGATGCTGGGAATCAAACCTACATTGGCTGCATGCAAGGCAAATGCCCACCCTCTGTGCTATCGCTCCAGCCCCGGCCAGCCTTCCATATTGACAGGCATCCTTTACATTTGGTTATTTAAGTTTGGTTTCATGATTTCAGTGTTGTTGACTCTGTGTTTTGGATATTTAGTTCTGTCATTCCTTAACACCATGGATGCACATGAATCTCCATGACTCCTGCCCCCTGTCTCTTCTACCCTTCCCCTTTAATCTATTTATTTCTTTCTCCTCTCTATATTCTGGGGCCCAAGGTAATCTAGGCAGCCCTTTAAACTATTGCATTTAATGAACCAGTTATTCTAAATACTACACATAACTGATATCATGCTGTGTTTGCCCTTTTCTGTCTTACTTCATTTAACATGATATCTTCCACTTCCATCCATGTTGCAGGCAAATGCATGGCTTCATCATTCCTTACAGTTGTGTAATATTCTGTTATGTATATATACCACATCTTCATGATTCACTGATCTATTGTTGGATGTCTAAGTTGACTCTAAATCTTAGCAGTTGGACAGAATCCTGCAGTGAATAATGATATGCATACGTCCTTTTGAATTAATATTTTTCTGTCCTGGAGGTGGCTACCAAAAGTGGAATTGCTGTCCCAGCTTTTTCTGTTTACTTTTGGCTTGTATGATTGTTTTCCATTCTTTCACTCTGAGTCTATGTCTATCCTATGATTTTTTGATGTGTTTCCTGTAAGCAACAAAAAGATGAATTCTGTTTCCTGATCTATCTTGTCACTCTGTGTCTTTGATAGGAGAGCTCAGTCCACTGACATTCAGAGAAATTGTTGACACAAAGGGCTTTGTTGCCATTTTACTATGTGGGTTGTTTTTTCAACAGTTGGATGTTTGGTTTATACAAATGGTCTTTCAGTATTTCATTCAGGGTCAGTTTAGTTATCACAAATGCTGTTAACTCTGTTTGCCTGAGATTTTTATCCTTCCCTCTATATAAATGAAGGCTTTACAGTGTAGTGCACTCTAGGTTGAAAGTTTTTTCAGTGAGTAATTTGAATATTTCATTTCACCCTTTTCTAGCACAGCGGGTAGGATGTGTGCCTTGCACTTGACTGACCCGGGTTTAATTCCTCTGTCCCTCTTGGAGAGCCCAGAAAACTACCGAGAGTATCCCGCCTGCAAGGCAGAGCCTAGCAAGCTCCTTGAGGCATATTTGATATGCCAAAGATAGTAACAAGCCTCACAATGGAGAGTTAACTGGTACCTGCTGGAGCAGATTGATGAACAACTGGACGACAGTGCTACAGTGCTACTGTTTCACAGGGGAAAAATCTGTTATATTGTTAAAGATTAAAAGATCTTATATTGTTTCCATTATGTTTGAGGTCTCTCTAGAAGCTTTAAGAAGTCTGTATCTCTTTGGATTTTGCCATGTTGATTACTCTATGTCTTGGTATTGTTCTGGTTGGGTTTATTTTGCTTGGTACTCTTTGGGCCTCTTGAATCAGCTTTCTTTCAGAGAATGGGGAATTTCTCAGCTATGGTCACTCCCACTTTCCTCTCCTTTGCCATTTTCCTCTTCTTCTTGCATTCCTATAATTTGGGGATTGTTCCTCTTGGAAGTACCTTACATTCCCTTCCATTATAATGCTTTTCTTTTTCCAGTTCTCTATAATGCTGGCTTGTATTTTGTCTTCAAATTATCTATATGGTCCTCTACCTGTGCAATTTTACTACTATGGCTTTCTATTGTGTTCTTTAGTTCCCTCAGTTCATTTTGTATGGAATCTTTTGTATCAGTTTTCATCATCGTTTATATCAGTTCTTCTTTGAGTTGGTCGAATTTCTCATCTCGTGATTGCTTAATGTCACTGAGCACTGCTTGGTAAATTTTAATTGCCAATATACTGAGTATTAATTTCAGGTCCTCATCAACCAGGCTGGACAGTTTTAGTGGGCCTGGGTTTCTATCTCTGTTTCACACAGCAGTTAGATTCCTTAGTTTCCTCATTGTTCTTTGAGTTTTATGTGGGTTAATTTTGAGGTTAATGTTGGTTAATGTTGGAGGTTTTGATTCCCAGTTACTTAAGAATTTAAAAGTTTGGTTGTTTATACCAGAGGACTACTAATAATACCTCTATTGATCATGTAATTTTCTATATGTTATTTCCTAGTGCTGTTAGACAATAACAAGAGGGTTTTAAACTAGCCATTCCATTTAGTTGACTGAGATATATGACTGTATAATGTTAGTGAAGTGTGGTTGTTGTATCCACTGGCTTCAATAATCTGTAATGCTTCTATAATAATCTATAATGCTTCTGCGCAGTTTGGGGTTTGGAGAATTAGAGCTGACATAAGAAGGTGTGATCTAGGAGCTGGGGTCAACAAAGAATGAGCCCTCAGCGTCCTGTGTCCGAAGATTTCCTTCTGGATCCTAACCATGGTGGGTGCGAGAGAGTAGGTGTTGTCCAAGTGCCCAGAAGCACATGCCTGGGTTCGGAGAATTAGAGCTTACATCAGATAATGGGTCTCCTTGATCTTGGGGCTGGGTTTGGCAAAGAGTGAGCTTTCAAGGTCCTGGGTCTGAGGCTTTCTATCTGGAGCCTGGGTTCAGAGGACCAGAGCTCATGTTCTGTCATGAAAATTTCTAAGTCTTTTTCACTAGCATCAGCTTTCCAACATGACTCAGAACAGAAATTCAATCTGGAAAGAACTTGAGTATGCAATAGAACACACTTTAATGGGTAGTGTTGTTTGACTTAAGTTTGATATAACAGTAATTTGTGGTTGGGAGCGGGGGTACTCCTCATTCCTAAGAGAAATCTGGTAAAGGCCTCAAAAGACAGAAAGTGGAGCCTACTGATGTCCTATATAGGAAGATATGTTCAGTTATAATCAACACATTAGAAGGAAATTTTATTTATTTATTTATTTATTTATTTATTTATTTATTTATTTATATTAGTTTATTTTTAATTAGAGAGTCATCGTGAGGGTACAGTTACAGATCCATACATCTTTGTGCTCATGTTTCCCCCATACAAAGTTCGATAACCCATCCCTTCACCAGTGCCCATTCTCTACCACCAGTAAACCCAACATCCCTCCCCCCCTCCCCAGTCCCGTCTCCCCCCACCCCACCCTGCCACTATGGCAGGGAATTCCCTTTTGTTCTCTCTCTCTGATTAGGTGTTGTGGTTTGCAATAAAGGTGTTGAGTGGCCATTGTGTTCAGTCTCTAGTCTGTATTCGGCCCGCATCACCAGAAGGAAATTTTCTAAAATGTAAGATTGCTTCTTACTCACCTCACTTCTGAGACTTTTTTTTTGTGGACTTGGGAAGTTCTCTTATACTTCCAAGGAACCAATTTTCTTAATTCTTAATTCCTTCTTTGTGTGAGGAGAGTTTACCCAAGGCCGACTATGAAACCATTTTTAGCTTCTGAAATATGTATAAGATACCTGTTTATCTGCTATAAATCCTAGAGCAGAGGTAGGAGCAGGGGGGATAAGAAACTGTAACATAGAACAATTTTTAATATTGTTAAATATTAAATTAACTAAATATTTAATAGTTCAAATACGATGGATGTGCACACATATGGCCACTTACACATTTGTAGTCACACATTATAAGAATGCTTACACTTAAACAGGTACACATACTTATACTCAGATTTATGTCTGGTCAGACACAGGATCCTTCTTTTTAAAAATTTTATTAAAGAGCCATGATTTTACAAATTACTGTATGCCTAAAACTAATAGTTAAATTTTAAGCATACAATAATTCAACACCGATCCCCCTACCAATGTCAACTTCTCTCCACCAGTGTTCCCAGATTCACTTCCTACTGAAATGTCCACTCCATCCCCACCTATCTACTTGACAGGCACATTACAAAGTTTCAGTGATTGCTGCTAAGATCTCATGATTTCAGTTCTGTTGAATCCGTGCTTTGTATATATGACTATGCCCCTCACTCATATCACTGGTATAACTGAAGTCCCGATGCCTGTACACCCATTAGTTCTTGTTCTCTTCTTTCCCCATTTATATCTTTCCTTCTTTGTCCTTGTCCTTCTCATCTCTAAACACTGGGATCAAGGGTGACCTAGGCATCCCCCTTTTATTTTAATACATTTACTCATCCAGTATTCTATATTCTATAGATAAGTGAAATCATACTGTGTTTTTCTTTTTTGTTCTGGATTATTTAACCAATATAATAAATAATAGTTTATTATAGTTTCAACCATGTTGCAGCAAATTTCATGATTTCATCACCCCTTGAAGTTGCATAGTATTCCATTTTGTATATATACCAAATCTTCATAATCCATTCATCTGTTGTTGGACACCTAGGTTGATTCTTAGATATTGTACTGAATGCAACAATGAATAATAATGTGCATATGTTCTTTTGGGTGAGTGTTTTTATGGCCTAGGGATAAATGCCCAAAAGTGGAATTGATGGGTCATATAGCAGTTCAATTTTATAGCAGTTCAGTATACTGAGAACTCTCTATACTGTTTTCCACAGGGTTTGTACCAGACAACATTGCCACCAGCAGTGAATGAGATTTTCTTTTTCACCACATCGCTGCCAACTCAGATTGTTCCTACTATTTTTGATATGTACCATTCTCACTGCTATGAGATGATATCTCATTATAATCTTGATTTGGCTTTCTCTTTTGATACATGGTGCTTTTCTCAATTGATACATGGTGCTCAGCATTTTAAATTAAATTTCATTTTATTTTTATAAAGTAGTTCACAATATTTGATTACATTTAATATTTAAACACCACCATTACACCTTCCCACCACCATATTTCAGATATTTCCATCCCAAACCCCAATCCTGTCCCAAAGCAGAACCGATTTTTTAATTTTGTATTGTGTTTTAGGAATAAACTGCTAAAAATGATCCCCAAAAAAACTTTTCTTAGAAGAATGTGCGTGAAGATTGTTGTATTTAACCAAGGAGCATAAAGCCCTTCTATAAGAGGTTACTTTCATGCTGTTAAAGGTTGAGCTTTGTGTGTTTATATATCTGTAAAAATATATTATTCTCTAAGATTGGTTGCCTTCTACTTTAAATTCCATCAAATGTTGTGTGCTACTCTTGGAATATTACTGATGTGAGGTATGAGATGTTCAGGAACAAGTTCATTCATGGATGTGGCTGGGCATCCATGTGGAGAGCGGCCGTGAGCATGGCAGCAGTTGAGTTCTGGAGGTTTTTGGCTGCCAGGGCTGGGTCCCTGGGGTGGGGGGGACTCATCTAGCCCCCTCTGGATGATTTTTATCTTTCCTTTTATTAATGTGGTGTATTATATTAATTGGTTGGGGTTTGGGGATGAATTTCACTTAATCAAGGTGTATTGTTATTATGATAACTAATTCAGTTGGATTCAGTTAACTAAGATTTTTTAAGTTATTTTTGCATTAATATTCATCGCAGAGATCGATCCATTGATCCATTTTATTTTCCAGAAGTTTCTCTGTCTGCTTTGGGTATTAGTGTAATGTTAGCTTCATAGAAGGTGTTAGGAAGAATTCCTGTGTTTTTTATATTTTGTAAGAGCACTAGCAGCATAGCAGTAAATCTTCTTTGAAAGTTTGATAGAACTCACCAATGAATCCTTCTGTATTGCGACTTTTATTGTTGGGGAGATTCTTAATTACTGTTTCAATTTACTTCTAGTTTGCCTATTTAGGCTTTCTACTTCCTTCTTGTTCAGGCTTGGAAGATTACATGACTCTAAGAATCTATTTATTCTACATTCTCCAGTTTAAGAGTATAGAGTTCTTCATAGTAACTTCACATTATATTTTCAATTTCTGAAGAATCTATTGTAACACCTCTCCTTTAATCTCTGATAACCAATGTGTTTGAACATTTTCTCTTTTACCCTCATAAGTCTATCTAAAGTTTCATCTTTCTTGTATATTTTTTCAAAGAACCAGCTCATGGTCTCATTGGTCTTTGAATTGCTTTCTTGGATTTTATATTGTTAATTTCTGCTGTAGTTTTTATCATTTCCCTCCTTTTGATACTTTTTGGATTTCTTTGTCTTTCCTCCTTCAGATTTTTGAAATGTGTGTTTTTCTTCTTTCTTAATGTAGGTCCCTGTTGTTATGAATTTCCCCCTTAGACTTTTTGGTGTATCCCATAGATTCTGGTAGATTGAGGCACAGGAGCCTTCTAAAACACATCTATCAATTACATCTGAACCACATAGGCACACATATACATACTTACAGAAGCTCATGTCAAAAGTAGCACTGTAGCACTGTAGTCCCGTTGTTCATCGATTTGCTCAAGCGGGCACTAGTAACATCTCCATTGTGAGATTTGTTACTGTTTTTGGCAATCGTATACACCATGGGTATTTTGCTGTGGGGACGGGATACTCTCAGTAGCTTGCTGGGCTCTCCAAGAAGGACAGAGGAATCGAACCCGGGCCGGCCATGTGTAAGGCAAACACATACAGTCTTTGCATATATCTACATCATAAGGACACAGACAGGCATAATATTGGCAGTTTTACAGTACAGACACATAGTCTAAAACATTTTATCACCAATTCATATAGAACTCAGACATAAGCACACAGATGGACATATCTATCACAAAAATAATAAGGGATATATAAACATACTTATATTGCAGAGACACAAACCATAGATATAGATATCCACATGCTAGAGACCACAGAGACTGACACAATCTCATGTGCTCAGACCCCTTTATCACACAAACACATACACATACGTGCACACTCACATACTCTGAGTTAAGAACATAAATAAAAGGAATACATATTTAAATATATTATAGGTATACATAACCAAACTGTACACAAATGCTGCACACACAGTGATAAATACTTAAGCCTACATAAGCACCTATCTAAGCCCATATGTGCACTTACCAACCTTTTGTGACAATCACAGAGAAACTCCTCAGATTTTCACTATACACTCATCCTGAACATACTTATACCCTCACTCTCAGATCTACACAGCCTCATGCATGCACACACATACATTTAGAAATAGGCACAAAACTTGATTGTGTTCAGAAAGGCATATAAAACTGCCTGTACACACAGTATACTTTTGTATAGCCATTGACCTTATGGCAGGAACTATGTGAATGTGATTTTGTGAATACTATTTTCTCAGGGTGTTTGTGAGGAGATGACCTATGAAGAAATCCAGGAACACTACCCTGAAGAATTTGCGCTATGTGACCAAGATAATTATCACTATAATTATTCAAAAGGTAAAGTAGGATTTGGAAGGGTGGTCCGACTCCTAGGACTCTTAGCCAACATTTACATTCAAACTGTGAGGAATTCAGTTTCCCTACAACTTTTTGAGTGGGACAAAACATGTTTTGCAGCAGCTGTCATTCTATAATGCATAATATTATCAACTGCATGTAGGAATGCTGTCTGGTTCACCCCTTATTGATAACAGTATGATGATTTCTTAGGAAAGTAAGAATAGTACTTCTATAGGAAAGCAACAATTTCACTTCTTGGAATCTACCCACAAGACAAAAAATATTCTTTGAAAAGGAAATCTGTACAAAATTGCTCACTATAGCACATGGTATAATAGCTAGGATATGGAACCAACCAGGTGTCCAATGACAAATCAGTGAGTAATGAATGTGTGGTATATAATGGACCTGGAATATATATTTCACTTCTTGGAATCTACCCACAAGACAAAAAATATTCTTTGAAAAGGAAATCTGTACAAAATTGCTCACTATAGCACATGGTATAATAGCTAGGATATGGAACCAACCAGGTGTCCAATGACAAATCAGTGAGTAATGAATGTGTGGTATATAATGGACCTGGAATATATCAAGCCAAGTAAAGTTAGTCCTAACAAGGGCAAATACTTGATGATCTCAGTTATCTGTGATGTATGGGAAAAAAGACAAAGGAATGCAGTGTATCAAATGAGGAATATCTAGTATGCCCTTGGTCCTAGGTTATAGAAATGAGAAGGACAGAGAAGGAAAGAAATTGAGAGGGATATGCAAGATGTGGAAAGAAGTTAACAGGGGTTGTAGTCAGAAGCCTCAGGCACATTGTTGGTGAGTTCTACATATATATTTAACTTTACAAAACCAACAACATTGTAGCATGAGACCCAAACTATAATAATCAAACTTCAAAATACACCTGTCAAGGAGGCAATCTGGGAGGGTCGGAGGGAATCTGGCCACTTAAGTAGAAGGAAACTCACACTGGTGGTGGGATTAGTATAGCAACATTGTATAAAACTGTTATGAACAAAAACTAATTGTGAACTAAAACTAAAACCTAAAACTATTATGAACAACTTGCAAACCCTGATGCCTTAAAAACTAATTGTCTAGGCCTGACTATCTCAGATTCTTGGCTAAAGGCAACATAAATTCCTCCTTATAAAAAGCTACATATTTCCTTCCAAATTCCTATTATGCTTTTCGTTTCACATTCTATAGTGCTCATTCGTCATATTCCATGTCTGACACAAAGACTTGGGAATAATTTTCAGAAAACAGGATCTTTGGAAAGATATAATACTTGATATCCTGTGTTTTTGTAGTTTATTTTATAGTTCTTATATTTTAATTATCTTATCACATGTTGAATCTCCGGGGTTAGCTTTTTACCCCTATGTATATGTTACCCCTATGTAACCACAACTGCCTTAAAAATTCCAATGCCATCCCACCACAAGTGTCCCCTATGTTCTATGTTAATTTTGTCCATCTCTTCTCCTTTTCCTCTGGTAACCACAGTAGATTTCACTAAGCCTATGAGTTGGCCTGCCAGTACATTTACTTTAGCAATTCATATTCCACACGTGAATGAAGACTTCAAATTATTATCTTTACTAGCTTCAATGTTTAACTTACCATATTCACTTCAAACTCCATCTATTTTGAAATCAGGACCTTTATATTGTTTCCCAAAGTTCATAGTTGCTTTTTCTTTTTATGAATGACATAGTATTCCATTGAGCTATGTATGATCTATGTTCCTTCTGTAAGCCTATCAAAACCTGAAGTGGTATTTCTTTTTTAAAATTTTATTTTATTAAAGCACCTCCATTTACAAAGTTATTCCTAGTTGCATTTTAGACATAAAGTGTTTCACCAACAATCCCACCACTAGTATCACCTTCCCTCTTTGTTCCTATGTTCTTTCTCCTACCTCCAGCCACAGCCACAGCCTGCTATCTTTTTTTTTTTATTTTTTTTTTATTTTTTAAAGAAATATTTTATTGAACCACCGTGAAAACAAAAAAAAATACAAAGCTTTCAGGTTTAAGTCACAGTCAAATACTGATTAAACCACCATCCCTTCACCAGTGCACCCGTTCCACCACCAAGAACCCCAATACACCCCCCTCCCAACCCACCCCCATCTAAGTAGTTGATGATATTCCCATTATTCTCTCTATATATTGAGTACATTTCATATTTCCATACAGAACTCACTATTGTTGATTGGAAATTTTCCCCAACAATCAGGCCTGCTGAATAAGCATCATCTAATAATTTCTCTTCCTTGGTAAAAGTGAAGACTTTGAGCCCGCGCGGCCGCAATAGCGGCCGCGCGGTTTTGGGTTTCTAATACTTTAGCTCAGTTCACAGTCAAAATGGATGGCTGCAAGAATCTGCTCTGGTGCCAAAATGGGTTAGGAGACCTCAGGATCACAGTCAGTAGGCGGGAGGCTCTGCTTCTCGTGCCGCGGCTCTTGGTTCATCTCTGGGCGGAAGGCGCGCCGGGAACACCTCCCCTCCCAGGATCACCTACAGGCTACATCACTAAAGAAAGTCCTACCCCCTGGTGTAGGGGTCTTAGAGGGTGGCTCTCACCGCGTGGCTGCTGCCGCTGCCGCCATTTTCGCTCAGAAAAATGGGGTGGAGAGGAAAAAAATCCCTCCCCGGGCTGCACGAGGTTGTAGTTCAGTTCGCAGTCAAAATGCATGGCTGCAAGAATCTGCTCTGGTGCCAAAATGGGTTAGGAGACCTCAGGATCACAGTCAGTAGGCGGGAGGCTCTGCTTCTCGTGCCGCGGCTCTTGGTTCATCTCTGGGCGGAAGGCGCGCCGGGAACACCTCCCCTCCCAGGATCACCTACAGGCTACGTCACTAAAGAAAGTCCTACCCCCTGGTGTAGGGGTCTTAGAGGGTGGCTCTCACCGCGTGGCTGCTGCCGCTGCCGCCATTTTCGCTCAGAAAAATGGGGTGGAGAGGAAAAAAATCCCTCCCCGGGCTGCACGAGGTTGTAGTTCAGTTCGCAGTCAAAATGCATGGCACACAGCCTGCTATCTTGACAGGAAGTTTTTTAAGTTTATTAGAGTTTTGGTCTCATACTTTCAACGTAGTTCATTATGTGTTTGGATATTTAGCTTTACCCTTCCTTAGCACCACTGATGTACATTGACTCTTTTTAAATTTTTTATGATTTTTAGGCAGAGTCTCTTGCCCGCACACCTGGCTGTCTTCCCCAGGTCCCCTCGGAGGGGATGGGCTCCAGCTTCCCTCCCCACCCCGAGCAGAGCTCCTGGCGGCCAAAGACCACCGGAACCTAGCTACAGCCATGCTGGAGGCCCCGGACAAGCCTCATGTACGAAGGTCCGGCAGAGGAACCCAGGTGTGTCTAATTCCATCAACGGCCAACATCCAGAGAGACTTGGAAGCGAGCTCTCAGAAGCTCTCAGATATCCTTGGCCTGCTTCTCCCTCTGGGAGAAACTGGCAATCTTCTGAGAGTTTCCTACCCACATGGGACAGCCTTGCAAGCTTCCCATGGTGTATTCATATGCAAAATCCAGTAACAAGCTGGATCTCATTCCCCTGACCATAAGGAGCCCCCAGTGCTACATTGTTAGGAGGGCCAAGTCGAGATAGACTTCTAAGATCTCAGGGAAAGGACGAAATGAGATGTTACTGAGCCCGCCCGAGAAATCGGTGATTAACGGGATTTCGTCGTTTCGTGATTCGTGATATAATTTTTAACTGAATCACTGTGAGATACGGTTACAAAGCTTTCGTGATTGGGTTTCAGTAATACAACATGTCAACAACCATCCTTCTGCCAGTGTACATTTCCCATCACCCTGTATCCCTCCTGTCACCCTTATGACTCTTGTCCTCTGTTGCTTGCTTCTCATATTCACCTTCTCCCCGCACACTCACTTGTTGTCTTTAGTTCTCCATAAACTTTTGGACCAAGGGTGATCTAGGCATGTTTATTTAAACCATTTTCTCTCTTTACCCAGTTACTGTAAATACCACATATAAGTGATATCATCCTGTCTTTATCTTACTTCTTATTTCATTTAATATATCCCCCAGATCCATCCATTTTGCAACAAATTGCATGATTTCATCATTCCTTACCACTTCATAGGATTCCATCATGTATATACACCACATTTTCATGACTCACTGATCTGTTGTTGGACATCTAGGTTGATCCCAAATCTTTGAAATTTCATTAAGTGCTGCAATTAATATTGGTGTATATATGTCCTATTGAAAGAACTTTTTTCTGTCCTGGGTAATCCTAATGCTACCCAAAAGTGGAATTGCAGAGTCATCTGGCAGCTCAATTTTAAGTTTGCTGAGAATTGTCCAGACTGTTTTCCAGAAAGATTGAACCAGACAGCATTATTATCAACAGTGGATGAGAGTTTCATTTTTACCACATCCCAGCCATCACAGATTTTTCCTAGTAGTTTCGATATGTGCTATTCTCCCACATTTGAGGTGGCATCTCATTGTAGTCTTGATTTTAATTCCCTAATAATAACTACTGATGCACATTTTTAATCTGTTATTATTCTTAAGAGAAGTCTATGTATATTTCTTCTCCCTATTTTTGATGGGGGTCTTTGGATTTTTTGTTGCTGACCTTTGTGAGTACTCTACATATCTTGGATATCAATCTTGTATCTGATGCACGGACACAAATATTTTTGCCTATTCAGTTATCTGACTTTAACTTTTAGCCCGGCCTTCTTTTGCCATGCAGAAACTATTTAATGCAGTCCCATTTGTTTATTTTTGATTCTGTTGCCTTTGCCAGAGGCATTGTTTCATTGAAGACATCTTTGTATTCCAGATCTTGGAGTGCTATATCTATATATTTCTCAGTCTAGTTTATAGATTCTGGTCTGATTTCAATGTGTTTGATCTACTTTGAATTCGTTTTTGTATATCGCATGAGATATGGATCCAGTTTAATTTTGTTATGTTACATCCTGTTTTGTCAGACCATTTGTTGAAGAGACTTTCTATATGCCATTTCATGCTCTCAGCCCCTTGGTCAAATATTAGCTCATCGTATGTCTTTATTAGTCATAGGATATTCATTCTGACCCTTTGGTCAGCGAGTATATCCTTATTGCAATATATGCTATTTTGATCACTATGTGGCAGAGACAAATGGAGACATTAAATGGCGCCCGCTCAAGCAAATCGAAGATCGATGGGATGACAAGTGATACAAGTGAAGTGATTCGGTTTTGGGGGTATGAAAGCCCTGTATACATCTATGAGCCCTCTCTCTTCCATTTCTTCCTTCAAAGCCAGTAATTTCTTGCTTGCTGAGTTTTAGTTTGGTTGATCTATCAAGAGGTGATAGGGCTGTGTTGAAGTCTCTGAGTACTACTGTGTTGCTACTAATGTCCTCCTTGAAGTCTATTAGCAGATGTTTTAAGCATTCAGCTGGCCCCTCCTTGTGTCCATATATATATTTAGGAGTGTGTTTTCTTCCTGATGTACATATCCTCTGATTATTAAAAAATGGCCTTTGTTGTCCTTTCTTATCTTTTTTAAGCCTGAAATCTATGTTGTCGGATACTAGTATGGCCACCACAGCATTTTTGAGAGAGTTGTTTGCTTGAAGCATTATTTTCCATCCTTTGACTTTGAGTCTGTGTTTGTTCTGACTATTCAGATGTGTAAACTGTAGGCAGCAGAATGTTGGGTTGAGTTTTTTAATCCATTTTGCCACTCCATGTCTCTTAATTCGTGCATTTAGACCATTGACATTGAGACAGATTATTGTCATTAGCTTTTGTGCCATCTTTCTGTAGTGCTTTTGTTGTGCTTTTAGGGGGGTTTCTTGTCTTATAGTAGCCCCTTTAGTCCATCTTTTAAGGTTGGTTTTGAGTTTATGAAGTTCCTGAGCTATTGTTTATCCATGTACTAGTGTATTGTTGCTTTGAGTTTTAGTGAGAGTTTAGCCGGATATAGTATTCTTGGTGATGTGTTCATTTTGTTGAGTTTTCTTTTTTTTCACTATATCCCACCATTGTCTTTGTGCTCGGACTGTTTCCTCTGATAAGTCTGCTGTAAATCTAAGGAGTGCTCCTTTGTATGTGATTTACTTCTTTGACCATGCTGCTTGCAGAATTGTGTCTCTATCTGTGGTATCTGTCATTCTGATTATGATATGTCTTGGAGTCTTTTATTAGGGTCCCATTTACCTGGAGCCCTTCAGGCTCCTTTGATCCGGATGCCTGCATTCTTCAACTCTGGGAACTTCTTAGAGATATCTTTAACTGTTGCTACTTCATTGGGGTTGCCTCCCTGTCCTTATGGTACTCCTATGATTCTTATGTTGCTCCACTTGAATTCATCTCTCAGGTCTCTTATTTGCCTGAGTGCTAGTTTGAGGTCTTTTTCCATTATATATTGTTTCCTGTTTGCTTTCTGCAGCTCATCTTCAAGCTCACTGATTTTATCTTCAGCTGTTTTCATTTACTGTTATGGGCGCCCACTGTTTTTTTTTTTTAATTTCGTCTACCGAATCTTTTATTAGTGAAACTTCTGTTTGTAGCTTTCTTATTTCTGTTCTCATTTCCTCCTGTACTTTGTTGGCTGTCCATTCCACTCTTTCTTTCATGCCTCCCTTTACTTTACTGGATACCCGTTCCACCGTTTCTTTGAGTTTATTGAACCTCCTTAACATTTTATCTCTGGATTCTTTTTTGGAGAGTTTATACTTGTGGGAATTCCCTGTTGAGGATTCAGGGCTCTTTTCTTCATCTACTCCTTGTGGAGGGAATCTATTCTGTTTCTTCCTGTTACTGTGATAGTATGGAGGTGTGTCCTTCCAGTTTACTATCAGTGACCACCTCTCACTGCAAGGGAGGATTCTAGGTGGGCTTGGTTGATTGTGGTCTCCTTTTCCACTTCAAGAATACGACCTCTTTGGTGTTCCTCTGTGCCTTATGTGGGGACACTAGTGAAGCTTCAGGGAATGTGTTCTTTTTCATTAGGCTTGCTGGATTCTTTGTGTTCTCTGTTATTTTGGTGGTTTTGGGGACTATTTTGATTGGAATAGGCTAGTGGACTATTGGCCTATTGTGTTTGGGATATCCAGGATGTCCTCTTCAGAATTAGGCAATGAAGGCTGAGCTGTGTGTCCAACGTGCTGTCCGGGAGAGGTCGTTTCAGTGCCTGTGCAGGGTTTGGCACTATCTTCTGGCACTCCTGAGCTTGCTGGGTTCCCCCCAGCCAGGCACTCCAAGGAGACCTTCGACAATATTGATTCTTCAGGTCAAAGAGCATGGAATATTTTTCCTAAGATCTACTTCTTTAATGTTTTGAAATGTTCATGGTATAAATCTACCAGCTCTATTGTTGAGTGATTCCAAGGTACTTGATATTCTATGATACTATTTTGAATGGGATATGTTTCTTGATCACTTTTTCCTCTGATTCATTAATTTTATATTAAGAATGTGACCTATGGGGCTGGAGCGATAGCACAGCGGGTAGGGCATTTGTCTTCCAGCATCCCATATAGTCCCCCTGAACACCTCCAGGAGTAATTCCTGAGTGCATGAGCCAGGAGTAACCCCTGTGCATTGCTGGGTGTGACCAAAAATACCATAAATAAAACAAAACAAAACCAAGAATGCGACCTACTTTTATGCCTTTTGTGCATTAACTTTGTAATTGGTCACTTTGCTATGTTGGTTTATTGTTTCTAGAAGGTTTTTAAAGTATTCTTTTGGGTCTTCTGTGTATAATGCCATGTCATCTGCAAATAGAGATAATTTGACTTCTTATATTCTAGCTTGGTTTCCTTAGGTTTCCTTATAAATTTTGCTTATTCTACAATTGGTGCATATATGTTACTTAAAGCTAGTAATTGTTGATCTTTTGTTCCCTTAGCCAATAAAAAGTGTTCATCTCTATTGTTAATTACTTTCTTTAGATTGAGTGCTATTTATTCTAAGTATGGCTGTCCCAGCTGCTTTTTTGGTTTATTTTCCATTGTCTTGTATAATTGTTTTCCATCCATTTGTACTGAGTCTGTGTCTTTCCTGTAATTTTAGATGTGTTTTTTGTAAGCAACAAATGGAATGATTTTGTTTCCTGATTCATCTTGCCATTCTGTGTCTTTTGATGGGAGAATATAGCCCATTGATGTTTAGGAATATTATTGATATAAAAGGATGTGCTGATATTTTTACTGTGTAAGGTTGTAGTTTCTACAATTCCTATTTGGGCTATATAAGTGGTATTTTTGTAGTCCATTCGGGGTCATTTTGATTATCACAAAAGACACCAGCTCTCATTTGGAAATGATTTTATCAGTTTTGCAGGGTGGAGAATTCTAGAATGAAAATTTCTTTCAATGAGTAATTTGAATATGTTATTCCACTCTTTTTAAAAATTTCTCTTTAATGTATCTTTAAAAATATATTACTTTCTAAGATTGGTTGCCTTCTACTTGAAACCCCATCAAATGCTATTCTTGGAATATGAGTGGTGTGAGGCATTTGTAGCGGCATAGTCCAGGAATAGGTTCACTTATGGGTGCGGCTTGGCTCCAGCATGTGGAGAGTGGCCATGATCATGGCAGCTGCTGAGTTCTGAAGGTTTTTAGTTGTTGGGACTGGGTCCCTTGGGCGGGGAGGGGCCTCACCTCCATCTCTGGGGTGCCCCGAATAAAACAGCCTGGCGTAGGGTCCAGTGGCATGGCTATAGCATGTCGTTTTATGCTCTCTTCTGAGAGATTTATAATGTTATTCCATTCTTTTCTCACCTTACAACTTTATATGGGAGATCTGTTATGATTCTTATGCTATTTCCATTATATTTATGGTTTTTCTTCTCTCTTGCTGATTTAAGAAGTCTATCTCTTTCTTTGGTTTTGACATTTTGATTACTATGTGTCTTGGTGATGTTCTATTTGAGTATTTTCTTTGGTGCTCTTTTGGCTTCTTGAATCTGTGCAATTGCCTCCCTACAGAGGGAGTAAGTTCTCAGCTATTATCTCTCCCACCACTTTTCTTCCCTTTTCTTCTCCTCACCTGGTATTCCTATAATTAGGAGATTATTAGTCTTGTCTTTGTTCATTAAGTATCTTACATTATTCCATTCTTTTGTTTCTTTTTATTTTTTTTTACTTTCTTACCAATGCTGGCCTGTGTTTTGTATTCAACTTCATCTATACCGTTCTCCCCTGTGAAATTCTGTTGCTGTGAAATTCTCTTGTTCTTTAGCTACTTCAATTCCATTTGTATGGAATCTCTCATCCTCTGAAAAAGTTCTTTGAGTTCATTGAATTTCTTATCTGGTGATTGCTTAATTTTGCTGACTACTGCTTACTTAATTTCAATTGCCAATGCAATGAGCGTTAATTGTGGGTCCTCTTTGACTAGGCTCAGGCATTCTGATGGGTTTAGGAACTTGACTGGGTTTCTGTCCTTTGCTGTGGCTGCAGCTGAACCCCTTAGTTTCCCCAGTGTTCTTCAAGTTTTGTAAGTGGGGCATTTGGATTTCCAGTTTCTTAAAAACGTATTTGTTAATTTTTTTTATTGGTGAATGACCGTGAGGTAACAGTTGCAGACTTACAAAATTCCATGCTTGTATTTCAGTCATACAATGGTGGAGTATCCATCCCTCCACCAGTGCCCATTTTCCACGACCAACGGCCCGAGCATCCCTCCCACCACCCCCACCCTGTTGCCCCCACCCCATCCCGCCTCTGTGGTGGGGCATCCCCTTTTGCTCTCTCTCTCCTTTTGGGTATTGTGTTTTCAATAGAGGTATTAAGTGGCCATCATATTTGGTCTATAGTCTACTTTCAGCGTGCGTCTTCCATCCTGAGAAGATCCTCCTAGCACCCTATACCTGGTAGTCTCTTCTCTATCTGGCCTGCCTTCTCCCCCAGCATATGAAGCTAGCTTCTATGTGGGGTCCCCGCTGCGGGCATCATCCTGTCCCGCAGGGAGGACCCTTCGTGGGGCTAAGGAGGGGACGTAACCGAACGAACAGATGCAGAGCCAGAAGGAGGAGGAGGAGAGAGAGAGAGTTTATTCACAGCAGTTACAATACTTATACCTCTTGGTGGGAGGGGGCGGTATGCATGCTTGGACCCCCATAGGAACAATAGTAAAATGCAGATCAGGCATGGGCCTTGGGCAGATCAGGCATGGGCGTTGGCTAGTGAGAGAGGAATGGCAAACTGATAAGATCAGTAAGGTCAGCAGTGGTGACCTTGTTACAGGAATCCCAAGTAAGCCTCCGCTTGACTAGAGGATAAGAGCCGGGCTTGTAAAATGGCTCCCTACATTTCTAAACTGTGGAGTAATCCTCCTGGAACTTATCTCTACTATTCTTGGGTGTCAGTTCTCACAATATGTTACTTTATATTCCACAAATGAGTGCAATCTTTCTATGTCTATCCCTCTCTTTCTGACTCATTTCACTTAACCTGATACTTTCCATGTCGATCCACCTATATGCAAATTTCATGACTTCATCTTTCCTAACAGCTGCATAGTATTCCATTGTGTAGATGTACCAAAGTTTCTTTTGCCAGTCATCTGTTCTTGGGCACTCGGGTTTTTTCCAGATTCTGGCTATTGTACACAGTGCTGCAATGAACATACGAGTGCAGATGTCATTTCTACTATAACAGAATCTTTCCCAAAGAAGAAACCCGAATGGCCAAAAGGCACATGAAAAAATGCTCTTCATCACTACTCATCAGGGAGATGCAGATCAAAACAACAATATCACCTCACACCACAGAGACTGGCCCACATCCACAAGAACATAAGCAACCTGTGTTGGCATGGATGTGGGGAGAAAGGAACTCTCCTTCACTGCTGGTGGGAATACCGACTGGTTCAGCCCTTTTGGAAAACAATATGGATAATTCTCAAAAAATTAGAAATTGAACTCCCATTTGACCCAGCAATACCACTTCTGGGAATATATCCCGGAGATGCAAAAAAAGTATAATAGAAATGACATCTGTGGATTTTTTTATACTGGACAGTAACGAATACTACATCAACCCTTCAGGTTGTTTTCTTTACCCTGCAGCATTGTTTGAGTATGCCCTGAAAACTGTCAGATAATTAATGAATTGAGTTTACTGAGTTCAAGGCTCTATACTCTCTGTGAAAAAGAATGCCACATCCCTCTGGCCCCCCAATAAGGACTATATTTAGCAATGTCTTTGTGCAGCACACTAGTGTCCACATACATGGCTTTTGGTTTAAAGGATAGACTGACATGAGCTGGAACCTGCAGCTTGCTTAAGTGTGGGCTCCAATGGTGCAAGGCAGAAGGATGGGGGTCCCAGGCTTCCCTGTGTATGGCTGTGTGGGGTTTTAGGGTGAGGAGGGCCTCTTCCCTTTTCTTGATGGAGATTTTGGATTTTTTATTGTTAATCTTTGTGAGTAATTTATATATCCTCAGTATCAACTCTATCTCATGTGTTGGTAGCAAATGTTTTCTCCCGTTTAGGTAGCTGTCTTTTAGTTTCAGCTCATATTCTTTTGCCATGCAGAAAATCTTTAATTTTATGTAACCCCATTTGTTTTATTTTTTGGCTTTGTAATTTTTGCCAGTGCATTGTATCATTGAAGATACCTTTGAGAGATCTTGGAGAGTTATGCTACTCTTATCAGAAATTAGATGTCTAAATAAGTGTAGATTTATTTTGGGACTCTCAATTTTATTTGATTAGTCTTTGTATCTGTTTTCATTCCAGTATTGTACTGTTTTAATTTCTATTGCTTTGTAATATAGAATTAGTTCACAAATCCTGGCTACTCCATTTTTTTCTTCTGGTCTAAGAATTCCTTTGGCTTCTTGTGGTATTTTGGGACTTCATATATCTTTTATAATTATTCATTTACTTCCTTGTAAAAAGTGCCTTTGATCTTTTAGTAGTGATTGCATTGATCTATAGATTACCTTCAGTATGGTCGCCTTTTAATAATGCTTATTTTTCCAACCTGTAGGATTGTATTTACATTTATTTGTGTATTCTTGCATTTATATTGGTTGTAAGATAGTACAACCAAAATTATTTTTGAAGAGTAGTAGTGGGAGTGGTTATCCTTGTTTAGTTCAAGATCTCTCACTTTTTCACCATGTAGTATGTTAACTCTGGAATTGTAAGTATTATGCCTTTATTATGTTGAAGTCCTACTGTTTCCAATTTAATGAGCTTTATATTGTTAATTGATACTAAATTTTATCAAGACTTTTATCATTTTTTAATTTTTTTCTTTTCTTTTCTTTTCTCTTCTTTTTTTTTGCTTTTTGGGTCACACCCAGCGATGTTCAGGGGTCACTCCTGGCTCTGCACTCAGGAATTACCCCTGATGGTGCTCAGGGTACCATATAGGATGCTGGGAATCGAACCTGGGTTGGCCACATGCAAGGCAAACGTCCTACCCACTGTGCTATCATTCCAGCCCCAAGACTTTTATCATTTTAATATTATCATATAATTTTTTTGATCATGGTACCTCTAAAGGGCGCAATACAGTGATGTCACCAAAGGCATCAAAAGAAGTTACAGGAAGAACATTGAGGCAGTAGAATATGCATTATTTCGTTGCACCTGCAGGCCAGTAATCTTAGCCTCCGGAAAGAAGATATAAAACCAAAACTGAGGGGCTGGAGCAATAGCACAGTGGGTAGGGTGTTTGCCTTGCACACAGCCGAGCCAGGTTCGATTTCCAGCATCCCATATGGTCCCCTGAGCGCCGACAGGGGTGATTCCTGAGTGCAGAGCCAGAAGTAGCCCCTGTGCATTGCCAGGTGTGACCCCCCCAAAAAAAAAAACAAAAACTAAAACCGAAACCTTTCTTGGGCTAAAAGCACCTGGATTTATATCCCAAAGCTCCTGATTTTATTATCTCTTTGTGTTGCTTTATTTATTTCTATATTATTAATATTTACTCTTATTTTAATTTTATACTTTGTTGTACTACTTTTGAGATTTATTTATTGTTTTTCTCCATTTATTTAAGATTATTGATTTCAACTTTTTCTTGTTTCCAATGAAATCCTGTATAGCTATGAATTTCCTCCTTAGTATAGTTTTTGCTATGGACCATGCTACCTGAGTATTCGATGATCTCTTCTTAAGTTATATTATTTCCCAAAAGTACATTACCAGGTTCCCCCTACCTGTCTGCTTACAACATTCACCCTTAAAGATTTCATTTCCTTTAATATTTAAATGACACATGAATGAATTTCTCTCTTTTTTAACTTCTTCATACTGACAAATGGGTGCAGACCCTGCTTATGTATGGAAGTAAAATCTCATGCTAACTTGGTATTAAAATGGACCCAGGTAATATTTTATTAGGTTTCATAGTTAACAGTCTGAAAGACAAATCAGATGTTCAACTGTTTTTTCTTTTTTTCCCATGTTGATCCATTTATATGCAAATTTCATTACTTCATGTTTTCTGACGGCTACATAGTATTCCATTGTGTAGATGTACCAGAGTTTCTTTAACCAGTCATCTGTTTTGGGGCACTCTGGTTTTTTCCAGATTCTGGCTATTGTAAACAGTGCTGCAATGAAGATGTTCAACTTTTAAAAACATCAGGCCCTTGTAGGAGAACAACTTTCTCTGGTTCAAGTATGCAGAGCGTTTAAGGAAAAAACCAATAGCCATAGCATCAGGTTTTGTTTCTTTAGCATACTGATAAAAGAAAAAAATGTTAGTTTTGGGGCCGGAGCGATAGCACAGCGGGTAGGGCATTTGCCTTGCACGCGGCCGACCCGGGTTCGATCCCCGGCATCCCATATGGTCCCCCAAGCTCTGCCAGGAGTAATTCCTGAGTGCAAAGCCAGGAGTAATCCCTGAGCATTGCTGGGTGTGACCCAAAAAGCAAAAAAAAATGTTAGTTTCTACTTCTGGTAGCTATTTGCAAAAATATGCTCAAAGTTAATGAACATATAATTTAGTTTTTAGTGCTAGGTTTTCTTAAAGAGGAGCTTCAAGTCAGAGAGTTCACAGCAATAGTTTGATTCGCTTCTGTCAAAAGTCAGATCACTGGATGATGTGGCCTATTCACATCTTGTTTTATCCTGAAGAGATGAACCCAAGTAGAAATTCTATTAAGTATTATAGAAGTGGGAATACTTAAGATAACTTGATACTGACACTTCCATCTAGATAGTAGGTGGTTGAAAGGGAATCCAGTTTTCCAGATTTTTTGTAATACCAGGCTTTGTTTTGTCTATTAAGCTTCAATTTGGGGGCTGGAGTAATAGCACAGCGGGTAGGGCCTTTGCCTTGCATGTGGCCAACCAGGGTTTGATTCTTAGCATCCCACATGGTCCCCCAAGCACCGCCAGGAGTTATTCCTGAGTGCAGAGCCAGGAGTTTACCCCTGTACATCGCCAAGTGTGACCCAAAAAGAAAAAAAAGACCCAATTACCAGGCTGTATTTGGGTAAGGTAAAACAAAATCCCCATATTCTTTTTAAAATTTTTTTATTTTATATATAAGGTAGTTCACAATATTTGATTACACTTAGTATTCAAACACCAATCCCACCACCATTACACCTTTCCACCACCATATTTCAGATGTTTCCATCCCAAACCCCAATCCCTGTCCCAAAGCAGAACTGAAATAATATATTTTGCATTGTTTGTTATGAAAAACCACTGAAAATGCTACAAAAAGTATCCTTAGAGAAAAGAGTGTGAAAATTGTTCTATTTCAACAGGGACCATTAAGATCTTCTATAAGAGATGACTAACATGTTAAAGGCTGAGACTGTGTGCTTATATATATATGTAAAATATATATATATATTATATATATTTCCCTCTAAGATTGGTTGCTACTACTTTGAACTCCATCAAATGTGGTGTGGTATTCTTGGAGTATGGGTAGGGTGTGTCCTATGAAGTATAGAATGGACGGAATAGGTTCACTAGTGGGTGAGGCTTGGTTCAAGCTTATGGAGAGCAGCCTTGAGCATGGCATCAGTTGATTTCTGGAGGTTTTCGGCTGTCTGGGCTGTGTCCCTTGGGGTCGGGAGGGCTCTCACCCGGCCCCTCTGGGGAAAATCCCTACATTATTGAACAGCCTGCTGAACTTGTTTTAAATTAATAACATATTTAGTTTGTTTTAACTTTTTTGTGTACCATTTGCTCGTATTTGTTTTCCATCCATTGTCTGAGCCTATATTTATCCTGTGAATTTAGTTGTATTTCTTTTACATTTTTTATATAGAAGATAGATTTTCTTTCCTCATCTATCCAGTCACTCTATGCCTTTTGATAGGAGAGTTTAGTTCATTGACATTCAGAGAAATTATTGTAATAAAGAATGTTCTTGCTATTTCTTCCATGTGGGTTTTAGTTGTTTTTGCAACTAGCCATTTGCTTTTTATAGACAAGCTTTCAGTAATTATTTTTTGGGGGTGGGTCACACCTGGCGATGTGCAGGGGTTACTCCTGGTTCTGCACTCAGGAATTACCCCTGGCAGTGCTCTGGGGACCATATGGGATGCTGGGAATTGAACCCGGGTTGGCCTCGTGCAAGGCCCTACCTGCTGTGCTATTACTCCAGCCCCGCTTTCAGTAATTCTTACAGAATTGATTTAGTTGCAGCAAAAATCTCCAGCTCTTTCGAACGTAGACTATATATCGAACACAATGGCCACTCAATGTCTCTAATGCAAACTACAACACCTAAAAGGAAAGAGAGAACAAAAGAGACCACAGAGGTGGGATGGGCTGGGGAAGAGGGGTGAGGGTGGTAGAAGTACTACTGGGATCATTGGTGGTAGAGAATGAGCACTGGTAGAGGGATGGGTACTCAATCATTGTATGACTGAAATGTAAGCATGAAAGTTTGTAAGTATGTAACTGTACCCCACGGTAATTCACTAATAAAAAAAATTAAAAGAATGAAATAGATAAAACCTTTTATTTTTTATTTTTTAAAATTTTTTTCTTGAGTCACCATGTGGAAAGTTACAAAGTTTTCAGGTTTAAGTCTCAGTTATTACAATGCTCGAATACCCATCCCTTCACCAGTGCACATATTCCACCACCAAGAATCCCAGTATAGCTCCATCCCGCACCCCCACACCCCAACCCCCCCACGCCCCTAGCCCCCTCACCCTTAGCCCCCCCACCTGTGTAACTAATAAATTTCACTTTACTTTCGCTTTGATTGCATTCAATATTTCAACAAAACTCACTATTATTGTAAAACTTTTTATTTTTATTTTAAAAAGTCTCTGGCTCTTGTTTGTCTAAAAATATTGTTATACCTCCCTCAAATCTAAATAACAGCTTTGTAGATAGGTTGAATTTTTTTTTCATTCAGTACTTTGAATATGTCATTCAACTCTTTTCTTGCTTGTAACGTTTCATATAGGAGATCTATTGTGATTCTTATATTATTTCCCTTGTATTTAAGATTTTTCTTCTCTCAATGATTTAAGTAGTGTGTTTCTGTCTTTGTTTTTTGCCATTTTGGTTTATATGTGTCTTGTGCTCTGTTTCATTCTATTTTGTTTGGTACTCTTTGGACCTCTTGCATCTGTGCAGACGCCGCCCTCAGAGACTGAAGAGGTTCTAGTTATTTCTTCCACCAGTCTTCCCTTTTATCTTTTCCCTCTTCTCTGATATTCCTATAACTCAGAAATCAAAGTCTGGAGACATCTCTGCAGTGAGCTCATTTGTGAGTCACCTTGTATTCTTTAGCTCCTTCAATTCCATTTATATAATTAATCCATACATTTTAATTTATAAATAAATTCATAATAAATTTAATTCATAAATTATTAACTTGATTGAATTTCTCGTTCAGTGTCTGCTTGGTTTCCATTACCATTGCATGCAGTGTTGCTATCGTCCATGACAGGGCTTGAGAATTTTGTTGAGCTCGAGGACTTGCCTGGACTTCTATCCGTATCTACAAGTGCATCTGAATTCCCCTTGCTTTCCCATTGCTTTCAGAATTTTGTGGGAACTGACAGTGTAGCTTTAGATTCCTGAAGATCTGAGTATTGATATTTTTGTTATTTTACAATAAGGGGCTACTTGTGCCTCTGTTATTCTAACTCCATTACCCTGTAATGGTAGTTAAATAAGACAGGCAGGTGAAGAAATTTCCTCCATATATTTACCAGGGCTTTTATGGGGGGATTCTGTCTTTGAGTTAGAGTGTGTTGTGTGGTGGAGTACAGTAGCTACAGACTTGTCAACATCTTTGGTGGTGCTCAGTTACCATAAGTGGACCAGAGATTTGATCCAAAGTCATGGGATGCCCTGTATTCTCTCTGTAGGTCTTTGATTCCATAATGGTTTTATTTCTCTTATTCTGATAAGCCTAATAATGAGTTATTAGTTTTATTGAGTCTTTCAAATAACCACCTCTAGGTTTCATTGAAATTATGTATCATTTTTTATCATTATTTCAATTATTTCTGATCAAATTTTTATTATTTAGATCTTATACTGACTTTTGGTCTGGTTGTTTATTCTTTTTTAATTTTTCAAGTTTAAACTTTATTTTCTTTGAAACTTTTCTTGTTTATAGGTGCATATATAAAGATGATCTTGCCTATCAATCCTACTTTCTGTTTTTGTTCATCTAATTTTTAATTTATCCTTTATTTTTATTTATTTTTATTTCTTTGTTGACAAAAAGCATGTTGGTTAATTTTTATATTTAATGTTTTTTCATTTTCTCTTTGATGTTAATTTCCACTTTCATTGTGATGGGAAAAGATTTGTGATATGATTTCTTTCTTCATATACTTATTTAGACTTATTTTATATCCTTTAATATGACCTAACCTTTGGAATGTTTCATGTGTATTTGAAGGTATGTGTATTTCCTTTGGGTTAGAAGTCTCTGTGTGTGTGTGTGTGTGTATTCCATCTCTTCTATTTGATCATTTCAGGGCATCATTCCCGAGTTACATCAAGATGATCTTTCCACTTCTCTAAATGATATGAAAAGGTCTCTCGTAACTACTGTGCTGCTGTCATTATATCCCTTGAGGTCTGTTAATAATGTTTTGTATATTTGAGTACCCCATGCTGGATACTAAACTATATGTTGACCATTATATCTTGTTGACCCTTGGCCAACACATTTTATTCATTTTCACTCTTTGTTATCCACCTTTAAGATAGAAAGTCTATCTTATGGTGTATTAGAATAGTAGTCCCTTCCTTCTTCTTCAGAATATTTGCTGGGAACAAACTTATCCAGCTTTCCACTCTGACTTTATGTTGATCTTTATTAATAGTGTAAAATATATATGCATAGTTTAAACAGACTGTACGTTTTCCCCCTGTCCAACCATTCTGCATCTTTTGATAGGTCTGTTCAGGTCATTCACAGTAAGTGTAATTATTGACACATAAATTTTTCTTATTGTCATTATATCTCTTGCATTATGGATGTTTATGATCTTTCCTATCCCCCTAAATTATTTATGTCATTGCATCTGCAGTTTTAACCTGGCAAGTCGTTTAATTTCTTATTTTTTTATTCTAAAATCCCTTGCTTCATATATTTGGGGTTTTGTTACTGTGGTACTGTATCATAATTTCTACATCTAAAAAAATCCTTTTAGTTTTGGTTTCAAGCATTAAAATACGTTATAGTGCTTTATCATTATATTACTATCTCAGTTCTGTCCTATTCTTTTTCCCTTTACCTATTTTTGTTTCAGACACTGTTGCTTTTTTTTATAATGTAAGATCACTGTTATTTATTCAGCCATTGATAAGCTGATTGAATTAGGAATGAATTCCACATTACTTTTTATTTTTATTTTTTATTTATTTATTTATTTATTAGTTTATTTTTAATTAGAGAGTCATCGTGAGGGTACAGTTACAGATCCATACATCTTTGTGCTCATGTTTCCCCCATACAAAGTTCGATAACCCATCCCTTCACCAGTGCCCATTCTCCACCACCAGTAAACCCAACATCCCTCCCCCCCTCCCCAGTCCCGTCTCCCCCCACCCCACCCTGCCACTATGGCAGGGAATTCCCTTTTGTTCTCTCTCTCTGATTAGGTGTTGTGGTTTGCAATAAAGGTGTTGAGTGGCCATTGTGTTCAGTCTCTAGTCTGTATTCGGCCCGCATCACCCTTCCCCCACATGACCTCCAACCACATTTTACTTGGTGGTCCCTTCCCTGAGTTACCCAGAATGAGAGACCAGCTTCCAAGCCATCCACATTACTTTTTAAAACTTTTTTAAATTTTATAAGTTAGTTCACAATGTTTGATTACGTTCAATATTCAAACACCAATTCCACCACCATTAAACCTTCCCACCACCAAATTTGGGAAATTCGGGATTTTTCATCCCAAACCCCTATCCCTGTCCCAAAACAATGTATTTCATATTGTCTGTTATGAAGAACTGCTAAACATGCTTACAAAAAAGTGTTCATATAGGAAGCAGTGTTAAGATTGTTCTATTTTGGCAGGAACCATTAAGACATTATATAGGATATCACTAACATGTTGAAGTTTGGGTGATGTGAGCTTTGGTATGTATATCTGAAAATATGTATATATACATATATATATATATACATTCCCCTCTATGATTTGTTGCCTACTATCTGAACCCCATCAAATGTGGTGTGGTAATTATGGAGAATGTGTAGGGAATGTTTTATGATGTGGTTTTCGCGGCCACACAGTCCATACAGTCCTAGAATATGTTTACTCTTGTGTGAGGCTTGGCCCAAGCACTTGGGGAGCAGCCTTGAGTGTGGCGGCAGTTGGGTTGTGGAGGTTTTGTGCTGCTGCAGCTGGGTCCCTTGGGGCGGGGAGGGCTCTCACCCGCCCCTCTCTGGGGCGCCCCATGTGAAACAGCCCGGCATGGAGTCTGGTGGCATGGTTATAGGGGCCTCATGTTGTGCTCCCTTTCAGGAGAAGCAGTAGATGATGAGATTATCTGGCGCAGGCAGGAGGTGCTTTATGGGCGTGACTCTCAGAGCCCCGGAGATTGGGGAAAGCAGGCAGAGGATCTCTGGTCCTGGTCCCTTGAGCCCAGAGTCCAAGGTCACAAAGTTCCGCATTATCTGGGTTCCATAGGACTTCACTCATGCAAGAGGCTCGGCCAGAGTGTGTGGGGAGCGGCCTTGAGCATGGCGGCAATTGGGTTGTGGAAGTTTTAGGCTGCCGGAGCTGGATCTCTTGGGGAGGAGAGGGCTCTTACCCACCCTCCTCTGGGCACCCCAGTGAAGACAGCCTGGCGTGGGGTCAGGATATTCTGCTGCACTCTCTTTCAGGAGTTTTAGTGTATAGTCCCTGGGTCTTGGCCATTGATGAGATTACATGGCACCAGGGTCAGTTTGTGGGTGTGACTGCCAAGTTACTGGAAAACTGGGGATCTGGGAGGAAGAGGCCCAGTCCTGATCCAAGTGGGCCTGAAGCTCTCAGTCACGGGTTCCCAGCTACCTCCGCGCTACAGGCCCTAACTGCGTCTTTTGATCTCTTGAGATTTATGGGTCTCTGAAATAAGGCCAATAAATGACCTTATATAGCTGAGCCAGAGGTGGTTTGTGGGTGTGTCTCCCACATACCTAACTTTTGGCTGTTTAATTTCTTGGTAAACTTGGCCCCAGGTTTTGGGGTCTGGCCAAAGGCACAGCAGCAATTTTGGGGTATCTGGAAGTCTGAAGGCACCATTAGTTTGCAGATGCACTTGCCCCACAGGTACAAGTTGACCTTCTGGCAGCACCATGCCCACTCACTGTTGTTTTTATTTCTGTAATTATGTTTCTGTTTATCCTTTTAAAATAATTTTTAATCTGTTAGGATTTTGTTTTCATGTAGAAAATCTTCCAACAGCTCTTGTATAGCAGTTCTGTTGGTGATAAGCTCTATTAACTTTTGTTTATCTGTAAAACAAATTTATTTCTCCATCCTATCTGGGTGATAACACTTGCAGAAAAAATATTCTTGGCTGGCAGTTTTTTACTTTCATTACTTTCTTCTAGCCTGTAGTGTTTCAGCTGATAAATCTAATGAAAGTATTGTAGACTTGTATTTGTGTGTTATTATTTTATTTTACCTAGCAGCCTTCAACACCTTTTTTCTTTTTCTTTCTAATGAATCACCATGAGATACAGTTACAGACTTACAAACTTTCATGATTACATTTCAGTCATACAATGATTGAGTACCCATCTCTCCAACATTGCACATTCTCCTCCACCAATATTCCCAGTATCCCTCCCGCCACCGCCACCCCATCCCCCTGCTACCTCTGTGGCAGGCACATTTTCACTTTTACTCTCTCCTTTTGAGTGTTCAACTTTTGATAATTTGACAATTATATTATATAATTTAACAATTGGTCCTGTGTATGTTTTTTATAATATTGGGGTATGATATGCATTCCATTTTGGAATTGTCTACATCTGAACTTAGGGTGTATAATTTCTTTCTTTTTGCTTTATGGATTTCCCCTTTCCTTCTACTATCTTTTCTCTCTCATACTTCCTAAATGAACTATGTACTTCAAACTATTTGGATGTAACTGAGTATATACACCAGTGGTAGACCAGCTTCCTTGCATATGTATGACCTGGGGTTTGATCCCTGTTTCTGACCACTCACCCCCACACTGAGAAAAAAAAAACCTTCCTACTCTTGGGTTCCTGAAAATCTATAGTTTGCCCTTTCCTAAGTTTAGAAAGTTCTGTACTGTCACTTCGTTGCATATGGCCTCCACTACCTCCTTTCTGTCTTCACTTTGTGGTTTTCCCATAACCCTCTTATTGATCCTTTTAATAAAGTCTATGTTTCCCAACAGATTTTCCTCAGTTTCACTCACTCTTTTATCTCTTTACTCTTCCATATTATGCATTGCTGTGATTTTATCTTAATTTCATTATCTTTTCTCCATGATATTTAATCTACTTTTAGTGTTCTCCATGTTAGATTGAATTCCATCCAATGTGCTTTTTTCTATTCAAAATCTCTGTTTGTAGTATTTTAATTCTTTAGTCTTCTTGTAAAGTAGTCCTGTACTCTTGTAACTGTCCATTTTATGTATATATCTTGGTCTGGTTACTCTGTATTTAGCTAAGGTTACCTAAGATTTTATTATGAGATTACCTGTTTTATTATGATTGATCTTCTCCATTCTTTGTTGCCTACTTCAATTTCTTGTGTTAAGGTTTGCTCTCTGTGTACTTTAACTTTTCTTTGACAAATTCTGTCTTAGTTTTGCAGTGGTTGCCGGCAGAATTTTTCTACTAATTCATATATGTTACCTTATTTTTTTCCTTGTAGGTATGGCTTTGTGTTAGAATTCTTTGTTTCAGTATCCATGATTGGGAGTTGAGACTATGGCAATGAGGAACTTTCCATTAATCAATGTTGAAAATTGGGGTGGGATGGGGAGAAACCAGAGGAAGAGTTCCACATTTCTCTTTGCCTCTATTACCACTCTGATCTCATAGCTCCAGCAGTCTGCTTCACATCCTTTCACCGCCTGTGACTGGGTAGCTGCCTTATTTCCCTCATAGAGAGGCCAGGGTATTCTTCCAGACCACCTGATGTTAGACTTAAACACCAAAGCTCAAATTTTCTTTTTTGATTATCTTCCAGAAGTGAAATCTTTGCATGTACTGAAACTTACACAGTTTTATCCCTTTCCCTGCCACATCAGGTCGGCCTGATATCATTAGGATATACCAGAAAATACCTCATCTTCAGTTTCATTCTTTCTTTTTATTTGCAAAATAAGACCAAAGTTTATTTTATGCAATATCATCTGTACCTTACAAAACCAAACCATTAATGACATATTATGTAACTTTTAAAATAGAGTACTTGTAATAAATATGCATCCTGAAAATAAGATAAAAGGCTAAAGTTTGCCTAGCATCCTAGAAGATATCTCAAATTTTATACCCTGCAGCAATTTTCTGATGAGTGGGGCTAGTAAGAGGGGGTGTTTCATGTTTTCTTAAGTGCAGTGACAAAAGGTCTTTTCACATTTCACCTATTATATTTCTTTATATCCGCATATGAATGAGATCATTCTGTAGCTGTCCTTTTCCCTCTGACTCACTTCACTCAGCATGATACTATTTAGATCCATCCATGTTTCAGCAAATTGCTTGATTTTATCTTTTATTACAGCTAAGTAGTATTTCATTGTGTAGATGTACCATAGTTTCTTTATCTAATCATCCATTCTTGGGCACTTGGATGGTTTCCAGATTTGGGCAACTGTGAATAATGCTGCAATGGACATTGGAGTGCTGATGGCTTTCTGCTTTGTCCTTTTGAACCACTGGAGTATATTCCCAGGAGTCAAATTGTTGAGTCATATGGAAACTCAATTCCTAGTTCTTTGAAAAACGTTCATATTATCTTCCAAAAAGGCTACACCAAAGGTCAGAGCAGAAGTACAGCTGGTAAGTACAGCCTTGAATGTGACCAACATAGGTTTGATCTCCATATGATCCCTGAGCCAACCAGGTGTGATCCCTGAGCCTACAGAGCCAGGACACAGCCAGGTGTAGCCTAAAACACAAAACGAAACAGAACAAGAGGCTAGACCAGTCACATTCCCACCAATAGTGAACTAAGGTCTCTTTTCCACTGCAATCATATAAACATTGGTGGTGGTTGCTCTTTCTGATGAGTGCCAGTCTCTGAAACGTGAGCTCTGAGGTGTGAGGTTATATCTTGTTGTTTTGATTTGTACTTCCCTGATCATTTGTGATATAGAGCATTTTTTTCATATGCTATTTGGCCATTTCTATTTCTTCTTGAGGAAGTTTCTGTTCATCTCTTCTCCCCATTTTTGATGCAAAGCCTTTTACTTGTAAATTTCTATAAGTGCCTTTTATGTAGTAACTTTTTATCAGATAATTGGTGGGGAAATAATTTCTCCCAATTTTTGGGCTGCTTTTGTGTTTTGGTCATCATTTCCTCTGAGGTGAAGAAGGTTCTTAACTTAACATTTGTTTATATTTGCTAATCTTTGTTTCTGTGTCTGTCAATGGTATTGGCTCCTTAAAGATGTTTTTAGCTTCAACATAATGAGGTCTGAGTTCTTTTTTTATGTGGCTGTACAGTTTTCCCAGAACCACTGGCTTAAGAGACTTTCCTTGCTATATTTCATATTTTTTACCCTTTACAAGAAGATTAACTGACATATACCTGTGGGTCTGTCTCTGAAATTTCAGTTCTAGTACATTGATCAGAGGGTCTGTCTTTATTCTTGTACCATGCTGCTTTACTTACTAATGCTTTGTAGTACAGTTTGAAGTTGGGGAAAGTGATACTCTCCATCTTCTTTTCTTCAGGGACTGCTTTGGCTATTCAAGGGGGTTATTAATCTATATGAATTTCATGAGTGTTTGATATATTTATTTGAAAAATGTCATGGGTATTCTTATAGGGACTTCATTGAATCTGTATAATGCTTTGGGCAGTGTTGCCATTTGTTGATGTTAATCGTCCAATCCATAAGCAGGGGCTGTGTTTCCATTTTCTCATGTCTTTTTTTCCTTTAAGTAGTGTTTTATAGTTTTCTTTGTGTACTTCTCTCACTTCTTAGTTAAGCTGACACCTAGGTGATTGATTTTCTGAAGCACAATTGTGAATGGAATTGTTTTGTAATATCACTTTTCTATTTCATTATTTGTATGTAGGAAAGCCATAAATTTTGCTTTTAATTTTGTAGATTGCCAATTTAGTATACAAATGTGTTGCATTACATTGTAGTTCCCTCTGTATCTATTAGGAGTTTTAAAATTCAAGCTTATTGGATATGTGATTGGCAAATCCTCAGGGATAGTTGTGGAATTTACAAATATTCTTTTTCTCTAAAACTTCATTAATTTCAAAATCCTACATTCATAATGTTTCCTTTATGTTCTCAGAAGTTTGTAGGGGAATTTTCATTCTTATTGTTATCAGAATTGTTAAATTTAACTAAATATATTGACCCCATTTAAATGAGATGCTGAGATGCTGAAATAGAAATGAGTTGCCTAAGATCATACTTCTGGGTCTCAGCAATACCACTCTTGGGAATATATCCTGAGAGGCAAAAAGGTATAGTAGAAATCACATCTGCACTTGTATATTCACTGAAGCACTGTTTACAATAGCCAGAATCTGGAAATAACCCGAATGCCCGAGAACAGATGACTGATTAAAAAAACTTTGGTACATTGGGGCTGGAGTGATAGCACAGTGGGTAGGGCATTTGCCTTGCAAGTGGCCAACCTGGGTTCGATTCCCAGAATCCCATATGGTCTCCCAAGCACCACCAGAAGTAATTTCTGAGTCCATGAGACAGGAGTAAACCCTGTGAATTGCTGGATGTGACCCCGCAAAAAGCAAAAACAAACAAGAAAACAAACAAAAAACTTTGGTACATCTACACAATGGAATACTGTGCAGCTGTTAGAAAAGATGAAGTCATGAAATTTGGATATAAGTGGATCAACATGGAAAGCATCATGTTAAGTGAAATGAGTCAGAAAGAGACAGACATAGAAAGATCGCAGTCATCTGTGGAATATAAAGTAGCAGAATGGAAGACTAACACTCAAGGGTAGTACAGATGAGGACCAGGAAGTCTGCTCAATGGCTTGGAAATTGGTCTCACATGCTGAGGGAAAAGGCAGCTCAGATAGAGAAGGGAACACCAAGTAAAGGATGTTGGGAGGACCCATTCGGGTTGAAAGATGCGTGACAAAAGTAGAATATAGACCAAACAGGATGGCCACTCAATACCTCTATTGCAAACTACAACACCCAAAAGGAGAGAGAACAAAAGGGAATGCCCTGCCGCAGAAGAAGGGTGGGGAGGTGGGGGATGGAGTGGGAGTGCTGGGAGGGATACTGGGAACATTGGTGGAGGAGAATGGGCACTGGTGGAGGGATGGGTAAACGATCATTATGTGACTGAAATCCAAACACAAAAGTTCGTAAGTTTGTAACTGTACCCCATGGTAACTCATTAATAATTTTTTTAAAAAGATTATGCTGCTGGCTCAATAGTGCAATTTGTTATACAAACAAGTTTTTCTGATTTTTTATGGGTTTGTTTATTTTTATTTTTAATTATTTTAGTATATTTAATTTTAAAAATTTATTAAAACTGTATCATTTACAACGTTATTAATACTTGAATTTTAGACATATAATGTTCTGGTACCCATCCCACCATCAACTTAAATATCTTTCCACCACTCTCCCCAGGTTCCCTGCCACCCCTCAGCCTTTTTCCTTTTTTTTTTTTTTTTTGCTTTTAGGATCACCCAGCAATGCACAGGGTTTATTCCTGGCTTTGCACTCAGGAATTACTACTGGCAGTGCTTGGGGGACCGTATGGGATACTGGGAATTGAACCCAGGTTGATTGTGCACAATGCAAACACCCTACCTGCTATAACTATCGCTCCAGTCCTCAGCCTGCCTTTGTGGCAGGCACATTTTACAGTTTTCTAATTGTAGTTTGGATAACATATGCATGTAACCCAATAAACCTAAGCTCCTTGTGGCAAGGGCAGAGGAGAAAGGATGAACCAATGTTTAGAACTAAAATGGTTAGAACTATATTCCAACATTTCCCCCTTTTCTGTTTACAAAACTCCAAAGATTGTAATGGGTTTGATGGGTCATGGACTTAGCATCGGCTTATCTTTTCCAAAAGAGGCAGGATCCTATAATCAATAGAATGAACATGATGAATAAGGTAATACCAGCGCTTTTAATAGCATGGGTGATACTTTACCACCATGACCTCAGGTCAAGGCCCCGTAATGTGTCCGCAATACTCTGGGTTAAGTTTTCATACTGAACTCCTGGGAATTTATCTTTAAACACTCGGACATCTTATTCTGAAGGGCAAGATTATCTTCAGACATATTTCCTTTCAGATCTTGCAAATACTATCTAATTTTTGTTCCAAGTATGAGCAGACCCATTATATCTATGCGGTGACACACAGAGAGAAACTATTCCAGTCACAAAACAGTCTCATTTGTTGCTCCAAGATATCAATCCACCATTAGATCCAGGGTAGCGCTGTTGTAAAGTCTCCAATCGTTGCTAAATGTTATGGTTGACAGTACCCTGAATCGTCCAGAGCTGGTGAGAGTCATTTTGTCATGTTTTGACAAAATCATGCATCTGGATCGTGGATTAAAGAGCTGTTCCCGCAACAGCAGCAGCAATGGTCACAGTGATAAGTCCCAGGAGAGCTACAACCAGGAGTCTAATTGGGAACACCAGAGCAGTCCTGTCATAACTTCAGTCACAAGTCCTTTAGCAGGGGAACATTGCCATTCTCTGATCAGGTTCACTGGCAGCTATAAATGTAATCTGACCTTTAGTAAATTTATACTGTGGGAAGAACTTTCAACTGAGAAGGAAGAATTGAGACAGTTAAATAAAGCACACTCAAGACAAGAGACCCTTTTTTGATGGAGTTAAAAGAAATAGTGCCTCAAGTAAACACATAAGGATGTTTTACACATGCTTTCATGTGGAAAGAGGAGTTATGACTGATGAGTAAAATTGAGTTGCTTAGAGCCATGCAAGTATCCATGCCAATAGTGGCCAGGGCTTAAGGCTGCAACCACTTTTTTCAGGTCAATATATTCGGGGAAAAAGTGTTCCATTACACATTGCTCGAGGGTAGGGGGCACGTATCCACTGTTGTGCCATTCCAACAGGTTGTGTATCTGGATATGAAAGCTGAGCAGTAATCTGAAAAGACAAGTGACAAGCTAATTGACTGCAGGGAGAAAATAATATTTAACATAATCAGTATCATCAACCCAGTCAGGAACAATCTTGCCTCTAGGTCCCCAGTCTACTAACTCATGACCATCACAATGAGATAGTTTGCCTAGGGGGGACCAGCATTCCGCCCACTCCCTAGGCAAGTATTTCTAATCTTTCATAGAGATGGATTCACAAACTGGAATGGAAGGTTGACCTAAAGAAGTTAAGTTAGTGGGTCACATCAATGGAAAGAACACGCGAAAAAGAAAAATCTTTTTGTAAATGATCAGAGGTGCTATGTATCAGGGACTTGGTATGAATCCAAGTCTGGGAGTTAAGAGGAGGACAGGGAGCCACTCCAATACAAACAGGATCAAGATAGCATCCTAAATAAAACCTAAAATGTGTTCCTTCTTCATTTGCGAACTGAGGCATCTGTGAATCCTAAGGAAAGGGTAAAAGAAAGGAACTGTTAACCCAAACACAGGGTCCTGGCATTGTCCAATCCACAACATGTAAAAGTGGGGGGTAAGGAATGTAAGTCCAATAGACATGTTTAGCTTCATGTTAGCTTCACTCACCATGGAACTGCAAGACGAAATTGCCATTATGATCAGGAATAGGTTTTTGGGGGTAAACAGAGTGTAGGGGGTTCTGGGGACAGCTTATTCTCTTCGGGTCTGATCCTTGGTGTGAACCCATGATATGTTTCAAGAGCTAGAAGTCTTTATTTAGGGGTGTTTTCTGCTGATCTGTAGGTATCTCATTCTCTTCTGCAGATACTCTGTTGCTAGAAATTTCTCCAGTTTTCTAACTTCCACCCAAAACAGGTTTAGTGATGGCTTGAGGTTGGGGTTTTGGAGGATTGTGGAGGAGTCTTTGACGGTCTAAGAGCCAAATTAGGTGAATGAATTTGACTCCTGGTGAGATGCAACAGGACCTAAAGTGGTAGTATCATTTGTTGAAACAAAAGCATACCCATTTCCTGGAATGAGGAGTTTCCCTGCTACCCATTCTTTGTCAATTTTAACCCAAATGGGAGTATTAATAGTTTCCCGAGTGTGTGCACCTTCCTGGAAATGCCTTTCAGCTGCTGTTTAGGGCTATCCTTGAGGTAAATTTTAAAAGTTTAAAGAGAATAATGTTAAGGACAAGGAGTCAAGCGGAGGCATACCTCTGTTTTTTGTTTTTTAATAACTGTGTTTTGAGGGTTGTATGGGCACGCTCAACTATGCCTTGTCCCTGGGATTCCAGTAATGTGTTTAGTTTACCATTCATCACTGAAAGCTCGAAAAGCTTTACTTTTAAGGTGGGCCATTGTAAATTTTAATAGTAGAGGGAACACCCATGACAGAAAAACATTTGTAGTAGAAAGGAGCAAACTGCTTTGGTTCTCTCAGAAGATATAGGAACAGCCCATAGAAAGCAAAATAAGTATCTATAGCTACATGGAGAAAAGGTTTCTTGGGAAAGCATGTGACATATGTAATATCTATTTGCCATAATTCACTGGTCTGTAGGCCTTGGGGATTAGTTCCAGCCATATTGAGGGTGCAGCGTACAGGAGCACATATAGAGCAAGCACAGACAATACACCTGGCTTTTCATATTGGGATACGGTGATGAACATGAAGGTAGTGGGCATTTGTGTGTAAGGCCTGGTGCTCTTCTGCAGCCGAGTAAAAATTGGCGCTGCCAAGAGATCAACAGCTTCATTTCCCCGAGTCATAGGTCCAGGAAGACCAGAATGAGACCTGATATGAGTGATAAAAATCAAGTTCAGAGCACTTTTGTAAAAGAGCCTGTAGCTGCTGAAGAAATTGTTGAACTATAGGATTTGGGGCATTTAGAAAAGCAGTCACAGTACCAGGGAAGAGGCCAATGACATAAGCTGAGTCTGAGATAATGTTTGCAGGCCCTGGCAAGTGGGAAAGTAAATAAATCAATGTGGTGAGTTCCATTTGCTGGGCAGAGATATAATTAGTGTTTACTCTTGTAGTTAGGAATGGGCCGGCAATCACACCTTTCCTTGAGGGGGAACCATCAATGTAGTGTACCGGAGTATCAGGAATAGGAGAAGATTGAATGATGGAGGAAATGACAAACGAAATTCATTTGAAAAAAATCCCAAATTTTTTCTGCTGGATAATGGGAAGAAAGTTCTCCGGAAAATTCAGCTAAAGCTCTTTGCATAACATAACTGAGGGGCAGGATGGAGATGATTTCCTTCACGGGACAGGGAGGACCATGATATGAAGGTCAAATCCTAGCATAGCAAGGGCTCACAGTCTTCCTTTATTTTTTATTTTTATTTTTTTGCAGTTAAACATTTTATTATTATTCTGAAGGTACATGATATTGTTCTGTGCAGTGGGAGTGGGTGCTTTATACAGCTGAAACTCTATTTCAGTCTACAAAGATATGGCCTTTATTTGTGATATGGCCTTATTTTTGTTTTTTTAATTTAATTTAATTTATTTTTTAATAAAATTTTTTAAATTTTAATTTTTTATTAATGAATCACCGTGAGGGTGCAGTTACAGAGTTCCATGCCTGTGTTACAGTCATACAGTACTCGAGTACCCATCCCTCCACCACTGTCCATTCTTCTCCATCAATGGCCCCAAGGTCCCTCCCTCTCCCCCCGTGCTGTTTGCCCCCCCACCCACCCACCCCCCGTGACAGGGAATTCCTTAATGTTCTCTCTCTCCTTTTGGGTGTTATGGTTTGAATGGAGATACTGGGTAGCTATCATGTTCAATCTATAGTCTGCTTTCAACCTGCCTCTCCTATCCTGAGTGGATCCTCCACTGCACTTTGGTTGGTGTTCCCTTCTCTGTCTGAGCTGCCCTCTCCCCCAGCATGTGAGGTCAGCTTCCAAGCCATGGAGCAGGCCTCCTGGTACTATTGCTACTATTCTATTTTATATTCTGCAAATGAGTGCAATTTTTCTGTGTCTCTTTCTTTCTGACTCATTTCACTTAGCATGATACTTTCCATGTTGATCCACTTATATGCAAAGTTCATGACTTCATCCTTTCTGACAGCTGCATAGTATTCCATTGTGTAGATGTACCAAAGTTTCTTTAACCAGTCATCTGTTCTCGGGCATTAGGGTTTTTTCCAGATTCTGGCTATTGTAAAATGTGCTGCGATGAACATACAGGTGCAGATGTCATTTTGACTATACTTTTTTGCCTCTCTGGGATATATTCCCAAAAGTGGTATTGCTGGGTCAAATGGGAGCTCGATTTCTAATTTTTTGAGAAGCGACCATATTGTTTTCCAAAAGGGCTGAACCAGTCGGCATTTCCATCAGCAGTGTAGGAGGGTTCCTTTCTCCCCACATCCTCTCCAACAGCGGTTGCTTTTTTTCTTTTGGATGTGAGCCAGTCTCTGTGGTGTGAGGTGGTATCTCATAGTTGTTTTGAACTGCATCTCCCTGATGATTAGTGATGTAGAGCACTTTTTCATGTGCCTTTTAGACATTCGTATTTCTTCCTTGAGAAAGTTTCTGTTCATTTCTTCGCCCCATTTTTTTGATGGAGTTGGATGTTTTCTTTTTGTAGAGGTCAACCAGTGCCTTGTATACACTTGATATCAACCCCTTATCAGATGGGTATTGGGTGAATATCCTTTCCCATTCTGTAGATTGCCTTTGTATTCTGGTCATTGTATCTTTTGCAGTGCAGAAGCTTCTTAGTTTAATATAGTCCTATTTGTTTATCTCTGTTTCCACTTGGTTGGTCAGTTGTGTGTCATCTTTGAAGATACCATTAGCTTCAATATCATGGAGAGTTTTTCCGACCTTGTCTTCTATGTATCTTATGGATTGTGGTCTGATATTGAAGTCTTTAATCCATTTTGATCTGACTTTTGTGTATGGTGTTAGGTCGAGGTCTAAGCCCGTTTTTTGCATGTAGTTGTTCAGTTATGCCAGCACCATTTGTTGAAGAGGCTTTCCTTGCTACACTTCACATTTCTTGCTCCCTTATCAAAGATCAAATGATCATATATTTGGGGTTGCATGTAGGGATATTCCACCCTGTTCCATTGATCGGCGGCTCTGCCTTTGTTCCAGTACCATGCGGTTTTAATTGTTACCGCTTTGTAGTAAAGTTTGAAGTTGGGGAGGGTGATGCTACCCATCGTCTTTTTCCCAAGAATTGCTTTAACTACTCATGGGCGTTTATTGTTCCATATGAATTTCAGGAGTGTTTGATCAATTTCTTTGAAGAATTTCATGGGTATCTTTATAGAGATTGCATTGAATCTGTATAGTGCCTTACCTAGGAATCAGCCTAACTAAGGAAGTAAAGGATCTCTACAAGGAAAACTACAAAATGCTACTCAACAAAATAAAAGAGGACACGAGGAAATGGAAACATATTCCCTGCTCATGGATAGGAAGACTTAACATTGTCAAAATGGCAATACTTCACAGTCTTCCTTTAAGTTCAGCCATTAACTCGAGATGGCCCCAGGAGAGCAATTCTATAAGATTAATGCATTTCTTATTGTGTCCATGCAAAATTATTAATATTATGAATGCTTATATGTTTGCTGGACGAGGAGAGGAGAAACACTCTCGTGGGACTCCGTCCTTGGATGGATCCTCCTGCTGAAAGAGAATCTGTCCTACATTGGTGGAGGGAAGTCACAAAGGTGGTGGACTAGTGTTGGAACACTGAATGCCTGAAACAATTATTTTGAACAACTCTGTAAATCACGGTATTTAAATTTTAGAAATGAAAATCATAGATATTCATAGCCAATAAAAAATGAAGAACAAGACAGGAAAAATATTTCAGAAATATGTAAAGATGCATAATATCTGATTAATGAATAGCATGCAAATCTAGTAGAAACAAACTAATAATTCAAATATAAGAACTTATAAATCACTGTCAAAAACAAAAGAAAGAGAATCTGTCCTAGGAGAAGCATCCCCTGAGAGAAAAGAACCTTACCCCTATTGATTGTGACCACACCTATGTGTAAGCTCCAACCCCCTCATGCTGGGGGGATTTAACTAGACTGTAAGAGGGGGCCAGGTTCGGGGGCGAGATCCAGGGGAGAGATCCAGAAGCGGGAGAGAAGCAGAGAGGAAGAATGAAATAAACTGATCGAGCAACCCATTTGGCCTTCTTCCTTCCGTCGCCTGCCCTTGACCAACAGCCACACACAGCGATTCCAGAGCACCGAACTTGGGCGGTGAGAGAGAGAGATTTGCCAGAGAGCCCGCAAGTGCACAAGCTCGTAGGCGTGCTTTAGTTTTTAACATGCCACCAAAACTAATGAAGGCTTTATTGGTGAAGCTTGGTATACTAGCAAAATTATTACCGGTTCTACCACTGATACTAGGTCTAGTACTGTTTGTGTCACAAAAACTAAGTCTCACTCAAAACCTGAGAAAGTGCTGTATTTACCAACAAAGCCAGTGCCACATTATTGAAGATGATACAACAAGTGGGTGTCCTACCAAAATCCCACCACCAGTCCAGGTGCTAGCTCTTCTTTTGAATCTGATGTTGGTACTGGCATGAGAATTTTTTGGATTTTGATGTTTATAAATAAAATCTGCCCCAGTTGTGATCAAAATTACTTCTTACTTTGTCACATGACATACTTGGATTTAGTTCTAGACCCCAGCCACATTTTCCCTTTGAACCTCATTTGGACTTTCACCTCAACTTTGGCATTAGTTTCAGTTACAACCAAACCCTATAACCCAGCCTTCTATCTTTAATACCTCACAGTACTGAGTCCCTTAGTCCTTGGGGTATTTCTTATGCATCTGATGTAATAATCATTTTAAGAAAAAATAAGTTTAAACTCACCAACAGAATATCCAATGAACCTATTAATAAATGGGGCAATAAGATGAACAGGCACTTCCCCCCCAAAAGGCATATGGATGGCCAGCAGGCATACAAAGAGGTGTCCATCATCACTCATAATTAGGGAAATTAAAATTAAAACAACAATGAGATATTATTTCAATTTCATGCCTATGAGAATGGCACATATCCAAAAGTTCAGAAAAAGCTACTGTTGGCGAGGTTGTGGTGAGAAAGGAACAAGGAACCCACTGTTTGTGGAAATGTTGTTTGGTTCAACCTCAGTGCAAAGTAATATGGAAATGTCTCCAAAAATCTCCAAAAAAACTGTGGTTGATATCTGGAGCTAAATGACAAGGATGTCATATAACAAAGTAAGAGGTAATTATAATAACAACTGGGGCAGATTCTATTTATTAACTCAAAATCCCATTGTGACCCAATGATACTATTTCTTGGTATTATCCCCAAAACATTAATTTCAAGGGATATGTGTGCACTATGTCCATCACCACACTTAGTACAATAGCCAGGATATGGAAACAACTCAAATTTGCAATTACAGAATGGATCAAGAAGTCATGATATATATACACAATGGGATACTATGCAGATATAACAAAGAGCAAAGCTAGGCATTTTGTGCTAACATGGATGAAAGTATAAGATATTTTGATGAGTGAAGTAAGTGAGAAGAAAAGGGACAAATACAGAATGATTTCTCATGTGGAACTTAAAGATATACAATGACGTAATAACAAAGGCAACATAATGGAAGAACTGAATCACACAATCGAGTTGATGGATAAGAATGTGGGGTTCTTAGGGGATGCAATGAAGATGTGGTATGGGTACACTGGTTATGGGTGTGGTACTGGAATTATGCACATGAGAATCCACTATTGTAAACCATAGACTCCCAAAAAAGTATACCTAATTAATTATTAAGTACCAAATATGTATGTTTTATAAAATAATAGGAGGTATCAAGGGGTTTCAGGTACACTGGTGGTGTTAAGAAATGACAGAGAACACATGCAGCTAAGGTTCTGAAGAATTAAGAAATGCCAAGCAAGGAGTCATATCAGGGGCTTTCCAGTAAGCACAGGAATGCCATTTTGCCCCCTAGGAAAGGAGGGAACCCTGCTTTGCTTCAATGGTCTAGTATTTCATCATATCTCTATAACACAACATAAACATACCAAGATATCCTAATTATAGGTTCCTGACTACCTACAACAAACATGAAACAACTCCAAACTGCAAAAGTCACAATGGTAAAGCAACGCAGAAAACCACAAGGCTTAGTGAGTGAAGATGCTAGCCCAGTTGACCCAACCAGTAATAATGAGCTATATAACCTCTCTGATAAGGAATATAGAATAGAATTATTGAAGATATATAAGTAAGTAGCCCAAAGAAACAATGGAACACACTGCAAATAAAATTCAAGAGAATATGAGAGCAAAAATATGGAAAATACAATAAAAATGCAAGCAGAAATTACATATTTGAAAAACCTGGTAGGTGAAATGAAAAACTCACTAAAAGACCTCAACAGCAGAGTAACAGCAGTTAAGGACAAAATCAGTGAGTTTAAAGTTGAGATCCAGAAAATCTCCAAACAATAGCAGAAGATGGAAGCAAGAATCACCTAATCTTTTATAAAGAAGCAAGAAATATGAGGTAGAGAAAGAAACCCTCTTTAACATGTGGTTCTGGGAAAACTGGGAAGTTACATCCAAAACCTGAACTTAG
The DNA here is from genome assembly GCF_027595985.1 of Sorex araneus. Classification (NCBI taxonomy): domain Eukaryota; kingdom Metazoa; phylum Chordata; class Mammalia; order Eulipotyphla; family Soricidae; genus Sorex; species Sorex araneus. Next base: position 57,312,927 of record NC_073313.1, on the reverse strand, counting down.
AATTGGAGGACACTTTTTGTGTCGGTCTTCCAGGCAACTCCCCAATCCAGACCTCTTGAAGAAAGCATGAGAAATGACAGAGAGGAGACTGCAGCTTTATGATTTCAGGGTAGTCAAATAGATGGACACTGGAGGACACTATTTATTTCAGTCTTTCAGATACATCCCCAATCCGGATCCCCCCAAAGAGGGTTTGAGAAGAGAGAGAGAGAGAGAGAGAGAGAGAGAGAGAGAGAGAGAGAGAGAGAGAGAGAGAGAGAGAGAGAGAGAGAGGCCTTAGGACTTCAGGGCCAGTGCATGGATGGACATTGGAGGGTATTTTTTGTGTTGGTCTCCCAGATACATCCCCAATCCAGACCCCCCAAAGAGGGTGTGAGAAGTAATTTTATCTTGTCATCTGTTGGTTTGTTTTGAGAGTCTTTTCCATCTTCTGCTCTAGTCAGGAGATTCTCTGTACCTCGTCTTGGAGCTCACTGATTCTGTCCTCAGCAACTCTTACTCTGCTAGTGAGGCCTTCCAGCAAGTTTTTCATTTCACTTACAATATGTTTTAGTTCTGTCATTTGTGCTTGTATTTTCATTCATATATTCATCAATTCTGCTCTCATATCCTCCTGAATTTTATTGGCGGTGCATTCTATGGCTTCTTTAAGTCTCTTATGCATCCTTAACAGTCCCATCCTAAACTCTTTGAAAGAGAGATTATGTAGCTCATTATTACTCATTGGGTCATCTGCACTAGTTTCTTCACTCACGAAGAATGATGGGATTTTGCATTGCTTTACCATCGTAACCATTTAAGGTTGTTGCATGTGTGTTTTTGTGTGGTCAGGAGTTTAAGTTAGGATGCAACTATATATGTAGGATGAGTGATAGAGTGGTGATGCACAGCCTCGGAGTGAAGCCAGAGTCAAGCTTTTTGAAGTGGTTCTGATTAGGGATATATCTGGGAAACCGACACAAACAGTGCCCTCCAGTGTTTGTCCATGTGCCAGCCCTGAAGTCTGAAAGCCACAGTCCCCTATCTGTCACCTCTCTCACTCTGTTTGGGGGGTCCGGATTTGGTATGTATCTGAGAGACTGAAATAAAGAGTGCCCTCCAGTGTCCATCTATGTGACTATTCTGAAATCATAAAAACAGGCATGTAACCCAGTGTCCATACTAGTATCAAATCGCATAGACTTCAGGCTGAAGAAAGTCAGTGAAGATCATTTCTTAATGATCAAGAGATTGGTATACCAGAAAGAATACAGACTCCTAAATGTATATGCACCTAATGAGGAACTAGCAAAATACTTGAAACAACTCTAATAGACTTAAAGAAAGACATTGATAGCAACACAATAGTAGTTGGAGATTTAACACCCCCCCATCACCTCTTGATAGATCAGTTGGACTAAAGTTCAGCAAGGAGATACTTTATTTGAGGTCAGAAATAGAAGAGAGAGGGTTAGTGGATATATAGAGGACTTTTCGTCCCCCAAAGGCTGAATATACATTCTTCTCAAGTGCACATAGGACATTCTCCAATATAGACAACAAGTTGGGACATAAAACATATCTCCATAAAATTAGAAGGATAGACATTATATCAACTATCCTTTCAGACCATGATGCAGTAAAATAGAAATGAATCAGGGCTGGAGCGATAGCACAGCGGGTAGGGCGTTTGCCTTGCACGCGGCCGACCCGGGTTCTAATCCCAGCATCCCATATGGTCCCCTGAGCACCGCCAGGGGTAATTCCTGAGTGAAGAGCCAGGAGTAACCCCTGTGCATCGCTGGGTGTGACCCAAAAACCAAAAAAAAATAGAAATGAATCACACACAGAAATGGAGAATCAAACCAAGCATCTAAAAATTAAACAGCTCACTACTGAACAACCAGGGGATTAGAGGGGAAATTAAAAGATTTCTGGAAAAAATGAGAATGAGGACACGAGCTATCAGAACTTTGGGATACAGCAAAAGCAGTGTTAAGAGGAAAGTTTATAGCTCTGGAAGCATTCATCAGGAATTAAGAAAGGGCCCACATCACCAAATTAACCTCACAGTTTTAACCTCACATCTTTTTTTTAATTAGTGAATCACCATGAGACAAAGTTACAGACTTACAAGTTTTCATGCTTACATTTCAGACATACTACAATGACCGTGTACCCATCCCTCCACCAGTGCCCATTTTCCACCACCAATGGTCCCAGCATCCCTCCCACCACCCCCACCCTGTACCCTTCACCCCAACCTGCCTCAGTGGCAGGGCATTCCCATTTTCTCTCTCTCTCTTTTTGGGTTTTGTGGTTTGCTACAGAGGTATTAAGTAGGCATCATGTTCAGTCTATAGTCTATTTTCGACCTGTATCTCCCATCCCTAGCAGTCCCGCCTAGCACACTTTGCTTGGTGATCACTTCTCTATTAGAGCTGCTTCTTCATCTAGCATGTGAGGGTGAGGTCAGCTTCCAAGCTGTGGAGTACTCTTCTTGGTACTTATATCTACTATTCTTGGGTGTTAGTCTCCCATTCTGTTACTTTATATTCCACAAATGAGTGCAATCTTTCTATGTCTGTCCCTCTCTTTCTGACTCCTTTCAGTTAACATGATACTTTCCATGTTGATCCATCTATATGCAAATTTTGTGACTTCATCTTTTCTAACAGCTGCATAGTATTTCATTATATAGATATACCAAAGTTTCTTTAACTAGTCATCTGTTCTCGGGCACTCGGGTTTCTTCCAGATTCTGGCTATTGTGACCAGTGCTGCAATGAACATATAGGTGCAGATGTCACTTTTACTATACTGTTTTGCATCTCCTGGATATATTCCCAGAAGTGGTATTGCTAGGTCAAATGGGAGCTCAATTTCTAATTTTTGGAGAAGCGTCCATACTGTTTTCCAAAAGGGCTGAACCAGTCAGCATTTCCCACCAGCAGTGAAGGAGAGTCCCTTTTTCCCCACATCTGCGTCAACACTGGTTGCTTTTATTCTTTTGGATGTGGGCCAGTCTCTGTGGTGTGAGATTAACCTCACACTTTAAGATCAATAAAGGAGCCCAAACCAGGCAGGAGGAAGGAAATGATAAAACTTAGAGCAGAAATCAATGACCTGGAATCCCCAAAATACAATCCCAAAGATCAAAAATGAAGAGCTGGTTCTTGCAGTAAATAAACAAGATTGATAGACCATTGATGAGACTGACAACAAAACAGAGAGAGAGAGTAACCTAATAACACTATCAGAAACTCAAAGGCGGGGGCATCACAACAGAAACTGCAGAAATCCATAGGATCACCAGAAATTACTTTGAAAATCTTTACAGCACAAAACAAGAGAAACTTGAAGAAATGAATAAATTCTGGGATTCTTATAATCTCCCAAAGCTGACAGAAGAACATATGGAATATCTGCACAGATTTATCATTGTCGAGGAAATTGAAATGGTAATCAAAAGTCTTCCCAAACACAAAAGTCCAAGGTCCTCTTTAAAGGTTTGAAAGAATTCACTGGTGAATTATATTGCTAATGCTTTTCAAGTCTTTCAAGGAAATTGAAGAAACAGGAACACTCTCAGTTTCTAATATCATCCTCATAACAAAAGCAGACAAAGATTGAACAAAAAATTCTTTCATGGAGGAAGATATAGATCCTTCCTTATCACTGAAGCTAAAGGCATCTTCAAAGATGAAGCACCACTAACCAAGAAAGTAGAAGCAAAGATAAACAAATGGGACTACATTAAACTAAGGATCTTCTGCACCTGAAAAGAAATAGTGACCAAGAAACAAAAAGACATCCCACAGAATTGAAAAAAAAATAGTCATCCAATATCCATCTGATAAGGGGTTAATATCCAAGATATATAGATCACTGGTGCAATGTTACAAGAAAAAAGTCCAACCCATCGAAAAAATGGAGAGGAGAAATGTACAGGAACTTCCTCAAAGAAGAAATACAAATGGCCAGAAGGCCCATGGGAAAAAATGTTCTACATAACTAATTCTCAGGGAGATGCAAATTAAAACATGCATGTGGGATCATCTCACACCACATCTCCACAACAACAAAAAAAACAACAAGAATAACTAGTCCTGTCATAGATTAGATGAAAAAGGACTCTCATTTATTGTTGGTGGCAATGCCAACTAGTGCTGCCTTTTGGAAAACAATATGGTTATTCCTCAAAAAACTAGAAATTGAGTTTCATATGACCCTGCCATACTGGAAATATATCCTGGGGATTCTGGACATACACTGGAAATATGTCCTGGGCATTCTGGAAATATATCCTGGGGATGCAAAAACACACTGCAGAAAAAAAATCTTCACTTTTTTCATCACAACACTATTTACAATAGGCAGAGTCTGGAAACAACCCAAGTGATCAAGAACAGACGACTGGATACGAAACAATGGTACATACACAGCCACCAGAAAAAAAATGAAGCCATGAAATTCACTTAAAAATGAATGGACATGGAGAATATCATGCTGACTGAAATTAGTCAGAAGTAGAGGGACAGAAAATATATAGTATGAAACTAATACCCCAAGACAGTAGAAAGAAGGGCTAGGAGAATTGGTCCAGGATTGAAAGCTTGCATCAAGTGCTGGGGGAAGAAGGCAGTTGGGAGAGAGAAGGGGCCACTAAGACAATGATAGTTGGAAATTATCACTCTGGATAAGAAATACATGCTAAAATAGATAAAGAAACAAACATGATAATTTTCAGTACCGGTATTACAAACTATAATGCCCACATTAGAGGTGGGAAATGGACATTTGTGAAGGGATGGGTATTGGAACATTGTATAAGTGAAACTCAATCATAAACAACTTTGTAACTATGTATCTTAAGGTGATTCAAAAAATAAACAAATAGGGGCTGGAGAGATAGCACAGCGGGTAGGGCGTTTGCCTTGCACGTGGCCGACCCAGGTTCAAATCCCAGCATCCCATATGGTCCCCTGAGCACGGCCAGGGGTAATTCCTGAGTGCAGAGCCAGGAGTAACCCCTGTGCGTCGCCAGGTGTGACCCAAAAAGCAAAAAAAAAAAACAAACAAAAAAAAAATATCCAGGAATCAGCTTAACAAAAGAGATGAAAGACCTACACAAAAAAACTATAAATCACTACTAAAAGAAATAAGAGAGGACATGAAGAAATGGGAACACATTACCTTTCCATGGCTCAGGAGGATTAACATCGTCAAAATATCAATACACCCCAAAGCACTATACAAATTCAATTCAATTCCTATTTTTAAAAAACCATGCTTTTTTAAATATATAGATCAAATACTCCTGAAATTGATATGGATTAACACACACCACCCTCAAACATCCCAAAGCAATCTTAGGGAAAAAATGGGAGGTACAGGTCTCCTCAATCATAAGTTGTGCTACAAAGTTCTGGTAGATAATTAATCAGCTTGTACTTAAATAAGGAAAGACTCTCATATCAGTGGAATAGAAATGAAAGTCTAAATATAGATCCTCAGGGTTTATGAAAATCTAATATTCAATAAAGGAGAAAACAGTCTGAGATGGAGCACATAAATTTTCTTTAACAAATGGTGTTAGGAAAACTGGTTAACCATATCCAAAAGGAATGAACTCAGTCCACTTTCTAACATTATGCATAAAAGTCAAACAAAATGATTAAACATTTCTATATCGTACCTGAATCTATAATTTGAAAATTGAAGAAAATATAGGCAGAACTATTCAAAATATTGAAGCTAGAGGCATCCTTAAAGAGTCAACACCACTGGCCAAGAAAACAGAAACAAAGATAAATAGTACTGTCTTAAATTAAGAATTTTTTTCACTTTACGTAATGACTAAAATAAAAAGACACCCCACTGGTTAGGAGAAATAATTTGTTCATCATTCATCCTGCAAAGGGTTAATATCCAGTAATGGTAGAACTCAACAAGAAAATAATGTATAACCTATTGAAAAACAGAGAGAAGAGATGAACAACAACTTCATCAAGAAAGAAATCCAAATGACCAAAGACAAATGGAAAAATGCTCTGCATCGCTAATCATCAAGGAGATGAAAATGAAAACAGTAGTGAGATATCACCTAACACCACAGAAACTGGCACATATCAAAAACCAAATGAACAAAACCAAGAAAATCTAGTGTTGGTGTGAATGTGGAGAAAAGGAGATTCTCATTCACTGATGATAGGTATGAATGGTGACTTGTCCAGCCTTTCTGGAAAACAAATACGGACATTTATGGAAAAAACTAGGTATTTAATTTCCATTTGACCCAGTAATTTCACTCGTTGGAATATATCCAAGGGCCCAAACACAAAATGGGGAAGAGACATTGGCACCCTGTGTCCTTGCAGTCTTATCCACGGTAGCCAACATTTGGGAAAAAAAACAATGTTCCACGAATAGATGACAGAATAAAGAAACTATAGTACATATACACAATGGAATATTACTCAGTCATAAGATGCGAATCATGCAATTTGCTGCTACATGCTTGGATTGGAAAGTATTATGCTGAGTGAAGTTTGTCAGAGGGAGAGAGATCATACATATGATCTCTCTTATGTGAGATATAAATAAATATAATGGTAGAATATCAAATGCCTAAAGACAATGAAAACAAAGAACATAAGAATTGTTCGTTAGTAGAAAACATGCCACTTGTGGGGGAGGGAGGGGCGGGAGGGGGTGGGGGGAAGTGTTTTACTGGGAAGAGTAGGTGATTCCTAAAGGTGGTAAAGTGTTATGCATGAAAACCCTATCAGTAACAGTACTGTAAATCACAATGCAAACACTTTTTTTTTTAGAAAAAAGCGCCTTGGGTAGAGGTGAACTGGTGAATGAGAAGCAAATGGGGGAGGGCATTGGTGAAAGGAAGTGGCCATTGGTGAGATAACTGGCATTGAAACATTGTATCCTTGAAACCCAACCATGAATAACTTTGAATTTCAAAGTGACTAAATAAAATAACACTTTTTTAAATATGCCTGTTAGCAGCCAGAGCGATAGTACAAAGGGTAGGATTTTTGCCTTGCATGTGGCAGACATGGATTCAATCCCCAATACCATATATCACTCCCTAAACCCGCATAGAGCTAGTAGTAAGTCCTGAGTACTGCTGTATGTGGCCCCAAATAAAGATAGAGAGAGAAAGGGAGAGAGAGAGAGAGAGAGAGAGAGAGAGAGAGAGAGAGAGAGAGAGAGAGAGAGAGAGAGAAGAAAAGTGCTACATAGAGAAGCTGTAGGAGGGGACAGGATGCAGCAGGTAAACAGGAGACACTGGTGTCAGGAAATATACAATGGTGGAAGGATGGATGTTGGAACATTTTATAACTGAAAATCATGAATAACTTTGTAACTGTGTATTTTACAGTGATTCAGTTTAAAAAATAATTTAAAAAATATTCCTATTAAACTGGTATGCTGGTTCTGAACGAGAGGTTTCCTTAAAGTATTAAAGTGTTGTGCATTAAACCATATCTGTAATAGTATTGTAAACTACAGTGACTAAAAGAAAATGTGTCTGCCATAGGATGGGGTGTAGAAGGGAAACTGGGATATTCGTGGTGGGAAGTGGATGCTGGTGAAGGGTTTGGTGTTGGAAAATTATATGCAGGAGAACCAAGTACAGACACAACTATAAATCACAGTAGCTTAATTTTTAAATGTTATTTAAAATTAATTTTTAAAATCTCTTGGAATTAAGGCTACACTATTTTATTTCAAGGATGCTCTGGAAGAAGCAGACAAGCTAAAAGTTTCTTGTCTAGATGGAACCATAACGTTACTCTTTCAAAGTACTACATTAAGCGCACCATAATGAGAGCTGGAGAGCTAGCACAGCGTTAGGGCACTTGCCTTGCATGCAGCTGACCCAGGTTCGATTCCCAGCATCTCAGATGGTCCCCTGTGCACCACTAGGAGTGATTCTTGAGTAACCCCTGAGCATCGACAGGTGTGACCCAAAAAGCAAAATACAAACAAACAAACAAAAAAACAGAACACCATAATATCTGATCATTAGAAAAAATCAATGAACACAATAAGGTTTATAGTCTAACACATCAACTTTTTTTTTGCTTTTTGGGTCACACCCAGCAATGCACAGGGGTCACTCCTGGCTCATGCACTCAGGAATCACCCCTGGCGGTGCTCAGGGGACCATATGGGATGCTGGGATTTGAACCCAGGTCGACCATGTGCAAGGCAAATGCCCTACACGCTGTGCTATCACTCCAGCCCCTCAACTTTTTCTATTAAGATAGAATATAAGTTCTGTGACTTCGGGCCTTTCTGAAACCTGGAATTCTGTGATTGAATAACCTATGGTTTCAGGACCCATTAAGTATAATGTTTCAGTGTTGCTAAATTTCTGTTACACTGCTCTACAAATATTCTGTATGGAAAGTATCAAGGTAGGCATAAGAATATCTGTCCTATGGGCAACATAAGGCTAGTGAGATGATCTGGTTTGGCCTTGCTAAGGCAACCACAGGCAGAACTTAAAATTTAAAAAAAAACAAACAAAACTATGTACAAATGTACCAAAACAATATAAATGTGTATTAAGTGAATCACAATAATAATGTAAATTTTGAGTGACAAACATCACGTTTATTTCTATATCATTGACAGACAAGCAAGGAACATACTTTGTGGAATTGACAAGACATATATGAGAATACGATGGGACTAGCATGTATGGTTCTGTCTGTTTTGAGTGATTCAAGTGCACATTTAGTAAAAGTGTTAACACAACTCCTGCAACCCAGTGATTATGAGACAGATATGATAAGATGATTCCTTTTAAGACTGATGACAATATTGGAAAATTCTCTGTTGAAGGATGAAAACATGTCCATGATCAACAGTCTACAAAACCAAAATCTAGATGAAGATTAAAGAAATTACAGCACACAGAAAAGAATCCAAAAGTTGATTTGAATGTCAGGTATGTTCAAAATTGAAGATGCAGGATTAGAACATGAATCAGAACAAAATAATTGCATCGCTGTTGACACAGACACGGGATAGTTATTAAAACTTAAGTGGTGTGAATTCCTACAAGTGGTGACTACAAATAAAAGATAGGTTCATGTAGAGTGTCTATCTTTCCTAAAGAAATCAACAAATAATTATTTTGTTGTTGAAGTCAAAAGCAAACTTGCAGGTCCACCTAATGCAACATGTTAGCAGTAACAAAAAAAGCCAATCTAGAGCATAATTACAGCTTATATAGCATGCTAAATTCAATGAATTGGATGGCCAATGTATACGTCTGGATAAATTCAGTGCTCTCAGTGGAATTTACAATCACAAAAGGCTGCATTCACAGGCATCATTGTGATTGAGATGTTATTCAGAAGAATTATGTAGTGAGCAAACTAACACCAAAAAAGCTGAGGTCTTATATACCGAGCGTTTGTGAAAGAGTGCGTGGTGGCCACTATGGATTTTTGTTTGTTTGTTCTTGAGCCACACCCGACAGTGATCAGGGCTTTCGCCTGGCTCTGTGCTCAGGAATCACTTCGGTAAAGGGCGCTCAGGGGGACCATATGGGGTGCTAGAGATTGACCCTGGGCTGGCCACATACAATGATCACAAACAAAGTGGCCATTAAACCCGGTCAACATGCTACACTTCAGTACACACTGTGGAATTTTTAGCACCAAAATAAATTTGTTTCGGAGTCAGAATTTGTCTTGAAGAACCATCTCAGATCACATTATTGACTTAGCAAAAGATGATGTAAAAATTAAAGAATTCTGTAGGAGATTTTCAATTTTTTTCTCTGACTTTTGACAGGACAACGGGCATAAAAACCACTGTCCAACTGGCCATTTTCACTTTTGGAATAACTGAGAGTTTGACATGTGAGAGTTGCTACTGTCACTGGAAGCCAAGTATAACACCAAAAGAAGTGATGACTTGTTTGAGAAACTTACTTTATCAGTGAAAAACATTTAGCTAACATTACAAATGTTAAGTGACCTTACTACAGATGGAGCTCTGGACATGGTTGGCTAGCAAAAATGTCTAGTTGCATGATATTCTTCAAAGAAATTGTTCAAACACTCCTGAAATTCATATGAAACAGAGAGCCCCCACAAATAGTTAAAGCAGTTGTTGGGGCGGGGGGGAGGTGGGAGGCATCACCTTCCCCAACCTTAAACTGTACTACCAAGTGGTAATAATTAAGACACCATGGTATTAGAACAAAGATAGATCCACAGACCAATGGAATAGAGTTGAATATTTGTATGCACACCCTCAAATATATGATCATTTAATCTTTGATAAGGGAACAAGAAATATAAAGTGAAGCAAGGAAAGCCTCTTTAACAAATGATGCTGACAAAACTGGATAGCTACATGCAAAAAAAGGGCTCAGACCTTTACCTAATATCATGCACAAAAGTCCGATCAAAATGGATTAAAGACCTCAACATCAGACCACAATCCATAAGGTACATTGAAGAAAAGGTCAGCAAAATATTCCAATACATTGAAGCTAAAGGTATCTTCAAAGATGAAATGCTACTGACCAAGCAAGTCAAAGCAGAGATAAACAAATGGGACTATCTTAAATTAAGAAGCATCTGCACCTAAAAAGAAACAGAGACCAGGATACAAAGACAGTCTACAGAATAGGAAAGTATATTCACCCAATACCTGTCTTATAAGGGGTTAATATCAAGGATATACAAGGCACTGGTTGAACTCTACAAGAGGAATACATCTAATACCATTAGAAAATTGGGCGATGAAATAAAAAGACACTTTCTCAAAGTAATCCGAATGGTCAAAAAGCGCATGAAAAAATGCTCTTCATTACAAATCATCAGGGAGATGCAGATCAAAACAACAATAAGATATCATGTCACACCACAGCGACTGGGGAGAAAGGGACCCTCCATCATTGTTGGTGGGAATGCTGACTGGTCCAGCCTTTTCTGAAAACAATATGGATGTTTCTCAAAAAACGCAAAATCAAGCTCCCATTTGACCCAGCAATACCACTTCTGGGAATATATCCTGAGGCTTCAAAAAAGCACAGTAGAAATGACATCTTCACCTGTACACTCATTGCAGCACTGTTCACAATAGCCAGAATCTTGAAATAAAACAATTGCCCAAGAACAAACGACTGGTTAAAGAAACTTTGGTACATCTACACAATGGAATACTATGCAGCTGTTAGGAAAGATGGATCATGAAATTTGCTTAGAAGTGGATGGTCATGGAGAGTATCATGCTAAGTGAAATGAGTCAGAGAGAGAGGGACAAACATGGAATGACTACATTCATTTGTGGAATATAAAATATCATATGAGATTAGCTCCAAAGGACAGTATAGAAAAGGGTCAGGAAGATTTCTCAATAGTTGGAAGCCTGCCTTATGATCTGGAAGAGAAGGCAGTTGGGATACAGACGGGACCACTAAGTCAATGATCACTGGAGGCATTCCCAGGGTGGGAGATGTGTGCTGAAAGTAGACAGAGAACCAAATATGATGGTCTCTCACTATCTGTATTGCAAACCATAATACCCACAAGTAGAGAGAGAGTAAAAGGGAAATTGTCTGCCATAGAGGCAGAAGGATGGGTAGGATGGGAGGGAGGGATGCTGGGGACATTGGTGGTGGAAAATGTACACTGATGGAGGGATGGGTGTTTGATCATTGTATGAAACTCAAACATGAAAGTTTTGTAGTTGTAGCTCACAGTGATTCCAATAAAAAAAACTGCAGGGTTCCAACCACCTACTCAATTTCCTGATTTTTAAATATGGGATTATTTTAAACTAAATTAAGACTGTGGAAAGTGGAACTCAAAAGGAATGCCAGCTTATTTCCCCATTCTGTAAAAACAAAACGAAAATTGAATTGAGGCATTAAATGAAATATTTTAGTCCATAAAGACTAAACAAGTGGAGCATGAACTTTTTTAGTCCTCTGGCTACTGATCAAGCTGCTTAACGGCCATGATCCCAGAGACTAACAAATGAATCTCAGAATCCAGCGGCTTTTGGCAGAAATACCTCCATATTTAATTATTAAAATTTCAGAATTCCAAAATCACGCGACCACAATTGTGGCAGTGTGACATCATATGCTATTCATAATCAGCAATAGAAAACAAATGATCTAATATTACCTTTTTGGCAAATCTGAGTGTTGGGGTAAAAATCCCAAATAATAATGGTAGGTCTAGTGTCAAAATATTGAATGTAATCAAAGTAGAGAGAAATTAATGTGGAAATCTTTTGCCACACAGGTAGGGGCATGGTGTGGTATGGGGGGGATATACTAGGATTTTGGTGGTGGAAAATGTGCACTGGTGAAGGGACGGGTGTTCCATCATCGTATGACCGAGACTTAAACCTGAAAGCTTTGTAACTTACTCATGGTGATTCAATAAATAAATTGATAAAAAAGACTAAACAAGTGGAATTGAAATCAATTGATACAACATTCAGAGTGGAACTAGATGAAGTGTCTAATAAACTATAACATAAAATTATTCTATTGCAATGCAAAGATAAGCCGAAAGTTAGGTGCAACCACCTCTGCTTGAGTTCTATAGATGTTACATAAACAATGATGAATATCCCACTTTGAGGCAATGTACATTGAATGTATGTACATGTTCTTACAGCACAAAGAGCAGTGTTCAAAATTTGCCAAAACAGTCTGACCCAAAACAAAACCTAAAAGAAATTATGAGTAGTAATAATATCACCATTATAACTAACATCAAAAAACTCACAAAACAGAAGCATATCCAGCCATCATATAAGGGGTGAGTTGATAAAATGTTTGTCCAGATAGAGCAAACTACTATTTAAGTTGGTATTTGTGTATAAGCTCCAAATAAGGGGGACAGAGAGATAGTACAGAGGCACTTGCCTCTCACATTGATGATGTGGGTTCAATCCCCGGCATTCCACATGGTCCAACGAGCACTACCAGGAGTGATCCCTAAACTCAGAGCCAAAAGTATCCTCTGAAAACCACTAGGTATGGTACAAAAACAAATAAACAAAAATCCAAATGATGTAATAAGTACCTAACAGGAATAGGAGAAAAAAAATTCCTGGACTACTTCCCAAAGATAACTCAGGCCTGTGAGACTAAATGATGATGAATTAGATCTCTAGATCCAGGGACGCACTGTTTCAGTACTCTGTTTTTCTGAACTTTACAACAGAAAGTGGTATCTGCTATGTCTGAATAACAAAACAAAGTTATCCACATCAACAAAGAGCAGCACATTTTCTTCAAAAAGTGAGAAATCCCTGGAGGGAAAATAATGAATAATTCAGAGATAGGTAGGTAGATAGACAGAGAGAGAGAGAGAGAGAGAGAGAGAGAGAGAGAGAGAGAGAATGACAGCGACAAGGAAGGGAGGTGTCATGAAGCTGGAAAAATTAAAAAACTGCACAAACCAATATAGATCTCATTGTGCTACATGCAAAACCCTGTTGTTTTCATTCCTATGCCTAATAACTGTTGCTAGTTAAATGGGCATTTGTGCAATTGTTTGCTCAGTATTCATCTCTTCCTATAGAACTGTGTCTCTGCTGTTCAGACTGTCAGCCCAAGCACCAATCCAGAACTGTCCAGTGAATGAGACTAGTTTGTGACCCAAAGCATCAAGGATCAGGAAAACTCTGTGTGTGTGTCTGTGTGTGTATGTACAATCCTGTCTGTGACAGCTGGACTTGCATAGTCTTGGAGGCCCCTAGGAGCCTTTGTCTGGATTCCAGGAACCACAAGTAACATTTAAAATCTTCCTGTGTAGAGTGAGCCTGGGGCCCAGACCCACTGCTGCCAGGGGGCTGGGAGTGTGCAGGGCCTCCCCCTTCTTCTCTAAACTCCTTTCTTCTGTTGCAGGGCAGAGTAGGGAGAGGGAGGGAGCAGAGGCTGCTTGTTCAGAAGTGATTGGTCCAACCAGGTGCAGATGCCTTGGCCTGTGTGGAATGTGATTGGCTGGCGCGATTTCCTATCCCCCCTCCCCCGCCCCATTCATTTCTCTCTAAGAAGAGCCTTGGGGTCAGAACAGCTGAAGGAAGGGGAGGAGGGAGCTGAGCCAGGCAGTGGGAGGGGGGTGGTGTAGCCCAGGATCAGCTCAGCCTAGGAAGTATGGACTTGCTGAGGATGTGTGCTGTTCAGCAACCTGAAGCATGCTTTACTCTGAGACCTTATTCTCCTCTCTAGGTTTAGGTATGCTCTGGTTACAAGACTGGGCACAAAATGGATCTGATTTGATCCCTGGAGTTTGGGGTGGGGTGAGTGCCTGGGGAGGACACGATGGGAGGGTTTCTTGCTCCTTTCCACCCCAGCCTTTGAATTAATCCACAAGTGCAGGAGCAGGCACTGTCTCAGCTTTCTCCGGGAGCTCTGCAGCACACACTTCACAAAAACCTGAGTGTCCGGACCTGCAACTTTCCAGGAAAAGACAAAACCTAGCTGCTCCCCTGCTCATCTCACATACCTGAAGATGAGACCTCAGGAAAAATCACATGCCAACAGGACAAGAGAGGGAGCACAAAGCTTAAAAACGTTTGCCTCATACCGATCTGACACACAAGGTTTGATCCCCAAGGTTTGATCCCCAGCACCACATTGAACTGTCCAGAGCACCACTAGGAGTGAAGAGAGCTAGGAATAGGCCCAGAGCACAGCTGGGTCTGACCTAAACCCACCCACTCAAAAATCATATGCCTACCTCTCCATGGCCCCAGATTCACAGGTGCCCCCACACATCCAATGATCCAGGTCATCATTGGGTCTCAAACTGTACACTCTACAAAGCTGACATGCCAGCTACTCTCTGGAAATGTCTTCTTTACTTCCTCATAAAGAAATTAAATGTGCCAGGACAACCTCAATCTTGCACAAAGTCCATACCCCTCTAGTTGCATACATTTTCCCTTTACGTAAAGATGAAGCAGGCAGGCAAGCAGATAGATAGGGAAGGACCCCTTATGGCAATGAGTCCTTGGGAAGTAATAAAACCAACTAGCCCTAGGGCTGTCAGGATACACCTTATGGACACAGGAACTAAGGCCTGATAAGACCTTTACCTGGTGCCAGCACAGGCCAAAGAAGCCTCGGTCACCCTCTGAGAGAAGCTCCAGCAGGAAGAAAGGCCAGGAAAGGATTATCAAACAAGACCATCAACTGCTCCCAACCCTACTCCCTTGGCAATCACCTTAACAACAAACTCTTACCTAGGTAGAAAGCCCAATGTGGGGGAGGTTGGGAAAACTCTATAAAAGCCAACTTGAACAAAGGAAGCAATCCCATGTGCTGCCTAAGCCCATATGCTTCCTGTACCAATGTGCTGCTGCTAAGCACATGTGGTACCTGAGCACATGTGTCCCCCACCTCCCTTCTTGAGATATGAACTTTCCTATCTAATGCTGGGATGTATACTGGGCTCCCTCTCCACTCGAGAAGGCCACATTCTCTCTTGAGTCGTTTCTCTGTCTGTCTGTCTGTCTCTCCCTCTCTCTCTGTCTCTCTCCCTCCCTCTCTCTCTCTGTTGCTCTCTTCCCCTGTCCCTCTTCCCTCTTCCACCCCCATTTCCTCAAAAATTTCAAATAAAATTTGCTATACTTCACTGCTCATCTCTTCCAGAAACTCTTTTCTGTGAGGGAAAGTCAAGGATTCAAATGGCCTGGATAAGTCCTAAGACTGACTTTCCTCTCTTGCAAGGAGAAAGGCTCTCAACAGACTTATTAGTCCTAGATTTCCCCAGCCATTCCCTGGTGGTAGAGGTGGATAGAGAGAAAGCGTTAGATTTCCTTCTGGAGGCTGTCACCTCTCCTCTCCACTTCTCATAAATCATCAGGAGACCCCTGCTGGCATCAACGACATAAGGGCCCTTATCTGTATTCCATAAACTCTCAGCAGCCACCACCTTCTTCGTGTCTCCAGCTCACCTCCACCTTTTACTTTGTCTTTCTTAAATATAAAAATTGCTGTGGGGGCCGGAGTGATAGCACATCGGGTGGGGCGTTTGCCTTGCACGTGGCCGACCCGGGTTCAATCCCCGGAATCCCATATGGTTCCCCAAGCACTGCCAGGAGTAATTCCTGAGTACAAAGCCAGGAGTATCCCCTGAGAATCTCTGGGTGTTACCCAAAAAGAAAAAAATTGTTGTGTCTGTTCCATCCACTAAGACAATATTCAGTCATTTGAATATCATCCACTGTTCAAATTACCTTCTTTCATACATGCAGCATTCCATGGTAATGACATCAGTGCCTGAATAGGTCTTCATACCTCCTCTTTGCTCCTCTGCACAGCACAGGCTGACTCTACCTCCCAGCACCCACTCACCTGTCTCTTACTAAAGGTAACGATGATGAATTGATTTCCAGTCAGTGGTTGTATTTCAGTTCTCATTGACTGGACTTTCCTGATGTATTTCCAGTTGAAGACAACTTCTGCTCTCCCAAGAATCTTTTCCCCAGGGGACTTTTAGAAGGCTAACTCACTTAACTCTTCCTCTACCTCTCTGGTCTATGTGATTCACCCTTTTTCTTGGGCTCAACTTTCTTTCAGTCCCTTAGGCAGTATTTCCCAAAGTTTTTCAGGCATGGCATGCAAAGAGAATGATTGTACTTGTATGGCACAATGGAGGGAAGTGGAGGTGGGGGGAGCGGGGCAGAGGGAGCTCTGAGCAGGCAGTTGGCAATAGGTAGGTCCAGACACCCAGGATGCTGGGGTCATCAATGGGTCAATCACCCCAGACTGGGGAGCTCTACTTTAGCGAGTGACATCCTGGATGTTCTCTCCTGTCTCTACACAGTCTCCAAGGTTACCACCCTTGCTCTCTTGGCATCAACCCCTGAACCTCTTCTGCTAACTGAGCCCACATCTCTTGCCCTAGTGCAATGTACTCCACTCTTCCTCATCTACAACTGCATACCTACCCATTCACTGCTGGACTTGTTCCCTGGAGTATCAGAAGTGCCGCCAATATATCCTACCCAAATAATGAGTTCAGGTCTTCTTTCCATGCTTCCCTGCGTGTCTTGGTTACTTACAGGCACCATTGCCTACTTGGTCACCCCAGGATCTTCCTGAGTGCCTCTCTCCTCACATCCAGCTGCCACCAATTCCTACTAGTTTTATCTGCTGATCTATCTCGGTTACACTTCCTTCCATTTCAAAATAACAAGCTCAAATTCTGGCTTCCTTTCTCCTGGTGACCTTGCTTCATTTGTGGTGTCTCTCCATTCATATGTCTCTGCAGCCACTGTTCTGTCGGTTCTTTCTAAATACCAGTCTCGTAATGTTCTTAAGTCTCGTGGATCCCTGGATACCTTCAACACAGACTTGTTTCCTTATCATGATCTAAAGCACCCTCAACCTTGTATCACCATTTATCATTTCCTGCGTCATAAATTACTGCCCCAGGATCCCCGACTTAGATGTAGCTTACTTCACACCCTTGGATACTTCCAGTTTCCAATCTTTGTGTTATGCAATCTTCAAATTTTCTAGAATGCCTTTCCTTCCTACAACCTCCATTTTAATTTGGCACACTTTTTTGGTTTCTTTAAGACCCAATAGAATCAGAACTTCCTCCAAAGAGACTCCCCGGACCACATTTCCTCTCACAATGACTCCCATCATACTTTGTGAAAAAGAACCCTTCTCGTCTTTTTATCACACATAATTATCTCTCACATACACAGGCACAGACACTCATGCACACTTGAGTGTGTGTGCCCTTTTGTGGTCTCTCCCTCTGCTACTTGCTAGCTCACTTACTCTAGCTCTCAGTCTCACTCTTGTTCTCTCTTTCCTTCAGAGATAGTGAAAAGTGTGCGGTTCTCTTCGGGGTCATCAGAATATCAGCCAGCACTAAGTATGACAGATATTAGGTTTCCTTGGAGTTCCAATTGAGTACAGGGATGAGTGTACATTTTTGAGTAAGAATTGCTTGATGATTGGGGGTGGTTCAGGAGTCAGGACACAGAGTAGATGGGAGTATCACGTGCACAAGTTTATGTCTAATTTCATCTGTATTTCTACTCCAGGAATGGTGGAAGAAGTAAAGAAAGAAAGAACAGGCAAAACCCACAATAGACCCATATGATAGAGCACCAGGGTAAGACCCCTGTTGCCGCCTACTGGCAGAGTACCCTCCGTGTCTATCGTGAGAGGGTGCATTTCTTGTATTCCCTCTGTACAGCAGGTTACATATTACTTCTGTGCCTCTGCACACATGGTTCTCTCTCTGTCACATACCTTCCCCTTCACCCTTGTCTGCCCAATTGGAGGTAGGGTTATCCAATTCTCCAATGAGATTCTCCAATCTTCTCAACTCTTAAGGAGTTGAGGAGGAATTTCCTGATACTCTCCTCACTAATATACCCACATAGGCCATTAGAGACTAGCACTTAGGACCAGGAACAAGTTTTGGCTGTCATAGTTCTATGTATGCAGTTCCTTTAGCTGGATGTTACAAAGTAGGTTACATACTGTCCAACTAATTTCAAGTTTCCAGAGTTAGTGAGGACAAAACTAGGCTGGAGCAGCGCTCCTTGTTTGAGATGTGCCCAAATGTGAGTGAGTAAGGATGTACATGAGAAGAGGCGCAGAGAAGAGCAGAGGGAACAATTTTCAGTGTGATATCATCCCATTGACTCAAGGCGGGGGTGTCGTTAGCATGTAGCGAAGGAACTGGTGGAGGAAGGAGGGAGAATACATCCAGGGCTGTAGATCTTAAGAGCAGACTGAGTAAATGCTCAGACATAGAAGAATGGCAGGTTCCAGTGGGGTGGAGGGGGGAGAGGAGAAAGTGTCTGATATGTAGCTTGGAGTGGTGTGGTGTGGGACACTTGGGGAGAGTTTGTGTGTTGAAGGTGATGGGAGTGGGGTTGGAGAGACAGGCTGGGACCCAGCAGCACATAATGGCCTGCAGTCATTATCATCAAGCCAAGAACCTAGAATCAGTGCTCAACCACTCTGGTGGGGTAGGGTACGGGACCTCAGCACATCATGTTCATCATTAATATGGGGGTCAGATTAAAGGTCTCCCTGTGTAGGCAGGTGTTCCTAGTGAGGCAAAGGGGGAAACCCTGCTTATTACATCTTTTGAGAACCTCAGAAGGCATGAGAATGCCAGAGGTGCAGAAAACATGTGAACCTGTGTGTTTGAGAGACCAATTCCTGGCCAATGTCTCATTCAAAAGCTTTGTTTAAGAGTGGACTGTGACCTGACTCAGTGAGAATTGGATTTGTGTGGTGCTAGAATCAACTTGTATAGTTTCAGCCCTCCAGCCTTTGAGGGAGTACATGTGCCTCCCATGTGGCACTGCACAGCGCCCTGTCCCTTCTCATTGGTCCTCACTCTGGAGAAGAACCAAATGTGCAACTTCTGGAAGCCAGATTATTGCCCAGATGGGTCTATTTTCAGAACCTGTACTTCATGAGTCCCTGACCCCATCACCTGCACATCTCCAATGATGTCCTCCTTGACTGCAGACCACTGGGCTCTGAAGTCATCTAAGAAGCCTAAACTGTAAAAGACAGACCAGTCTTGCACTGTCAGGCAGAAGCTGATTCAGACACAGATCTCTCCCAATTCTGGTGGATCAGGGTGAGTCCGCTACACTGTACGGGTTGGGAAAAAGTGGCATGGAGGGCTTGTCAGCGGAAAATCAGGTTAATGGGACAACAAGAGAGGGTGAGAAGTAACCCCTGCTTCACCCGCTGTTCCTCATGCCTTCCATGCCCTCCCACCTGACAAATGCCAAGATCCTCTTCAATCCTCCCACCTAGCTTCTACCTTGCCTTCTTCTGTGCCTCTTGCAGCAATCCCAGCCTGATGGCCTCAACCCTCCCTAAACTCCTAGGCTCTGGCTATCTGACCCTCATGAGTAAGATTGTCATGATCTGATCCTTATTCTGGCTCTCTTGCCAAACTCCTTGAGACTCAGTCTCTGTCGTGTTCTCAGGTAGACTAGGCCCAGCCCAGAGAGACTTTGGTCTGTGTTGTACAGAGAGGCAGGCCAAGTCTCCGCCCATGCCCCTTACTGCTGTGGGAAATTTCAGCCTAGAGAGTTATCCTCTGAGATAACTCCTCCCTGCTCTGTCTTATGACGCTCAGAGTCACATGTACGAATAAGCCTTTTAATGCCTCATGAAATCACAGACGAATTTCTGGTCCCAAGTGTTTGCTGACCCAGCCACAAGATCAACAACTCTGGAATTCCAGCCCAAGACAAATGTCCGTTTAGGCATGTTGCTGAGCCTCCTTTTCCTTTTTGAGAAAATGTAAACTTGGGAATTACACCCCACCCCCTTCCTGCTACAGCTGTCAGGAAGCTTAGGGGCTAACTGAGCCCCTGTGCCCTCTGAGGCGCCTGCTTACATACATTCCCTTGGCTTCCTTCCTCTCAGAGGTCTTTGTTCTGTCTTATCCCCACAGGATTGGCTCTACTCTCTGTTTTAACCTTTAAGAAGAAGTGGGTAGGGAGCTGCCATTTATAGTTTTGAGCTTAAGAATTCTGCCTCCTTGGAATTTTCGAGTTCCAGAAGCACTCAGCCAAGCTATACAAAAGAGAGTATGGGGAAGATTTTCTGCCATGGAGCAGGGGGAGGGGTGTGATGTGGGGGGATTCTGAAGTTCTTGGTGGTGGAAGATATGCACTGGTGGAGAGTTGGGTGACGATCATTGTTTGACTGAAACCCAAGAGGAAAGCTTTGTAACTGTATCTCATGGTGATTAAAAAATAATTTAAAAATTAAAATTAAATTTAAAAAATTTAAATAGTTAAAAAATTATTTAAAAAATTAAATTAACATTCTGAATTTTAAAAAAAGTAACGTGGAGTGCATGCCAATTCAATCAGCTTAATCAGTGGCTGAATAAATACCAGTATTCCTACATTTAAAAAAAGAAAGAAAGAAAGAAAGAAAGAAAGAAAGAAAGAAAGAAAGAAAGAAAGAAAGAAAGAAAGAAAGAAAGAAAGAAAGAAAGAAAGAAAGAAAGAAAGAAAGAAAGAAAGAAAGAATGAATTCTGGCTCCACGGACACAAGTGCTCCCTGTGGGACTCTGGACAAGTGATTCACAAACTCTAAGCCTCAGTCTCCCCATCTTTAGCATAGAGAAGAGCTCTTATTTCCTAGGAGCTTAGTGCTTGTAGGGGTTAAATGTCAATCTATGTAAATAATTGAGAACCATTCTTGAATCTTAGCAAGTACTCTATGATCATGACAATCATCACACCTTCGTTACTCTGCAATAGTTGCTCTAGATGGCATCTCCCCAATGTACAGATCAGGAAAATGCAGTAGAGTTCTTGACCAATTTGCCTATGGTCCTATGTAGGGGAAGTTTAAAGCGGGGATGTGAGTTCCTGCCAGTCTGTCCATTTGTGTGTTCCACACTGTTTCTCTGGGCCAGCAAGGTCAATTTATGGGCAGTTCCCTCAATGCAAAACTTAAGATAAATCACTTCTCTATGTGTCTATTCATCTCTCAGAGCAGGTGTGTATGCCAACTCAGTGCTTTGCTAACCTGTCCAGACGTCAAGCTTGTCTCTAAACTTATTAGAGCAAGAGTTTTGTACCCATCTCCGACCTACTGAACAAGACTCCAGAAGGATAGAGCCCAGAAATCTATATGTTTAACAGCTCACCTAGTAATTTGGATGTATCTATTCTGGACTTCTAATGCTTATAGATAAATTTGAAGCAACACTGATCTCCAGGATATTTCTCTGGCTTGCATATCCTGGAATGGTATCCTCAAGTGTAGCCTACTTCTTTCCCACGGTACTCAGTTTGTGCTTGCATTCTCAGTTGAGATTCCAGGAAAAGCAAAATATGGTTAGTGATTAGTGTGTTTCTTCAGTCCTTTTTACAATATGTATGAAGTATTTCTCTTAAGGCATTCCTCATGCACATTTATTTACTTATTCATTCGTGAATTTACTTGCATTATAAACCCCTACTCTTTCCTTTATTCATACATTTTTTATTTCCCTTCCTCATTCACATTTAATTTCCGTGTCAATCAGAATGCTTTCAAACTCTGATTACACACCGAATTCGTAAAATGCAGTAAATTTGTAAATACTTAATTTTCGCCCATATTGATACTCAGTTTTCCAAAGAGTGCATGAACAAAAGCCATTTTTATCAACCCAGATATTAAGTAGGTAATCAACTAATGGTATTCAAAACTAAGGAAGAGGCACTTCTCAAATTACTTTTAGTTCATTCTTTTCGTCATTGGACTAATTTACCATGTTTTGAGAACAGGTCATCCCGCACTAAGGAATATGAACACTTTAGTCACAGTACACACCTGTTGAATTAACAATGAGAAAGTTGTTTCTGTGACACATTGGGATGCTGTGTTGAGCCTCTGAAATGCCTTTACTTGAAAGTGAAAATTCTTTTGACACTTTGGTGTAAAAGACATGGAACTTGTCAAACAACTTTATTCTTTTAATAAGGAATTTCTGGAACCTGCTGATTAATTTCGCAAAGTTAAATGCTGATCCTGATATAATTTGAACACCTAACTCTTGCTCTACAAGTAACACTGAGCCACTGGATCTACATGCCATGGGTATACAAAAATACGGAGCTTCCTGTACTGGGTATAGTACCAATAGATCCACTGAGACATTAAATCAGATAAGCAATAATGCTCCATTTTCAAAGAGCAATGTATAGACAATATAAGTTTGTTCTAAAAGTAAAAGTGAGGTCTAAATGTAAAAGTGAGTTACTGAAGGCTCAAACTCCTATATAACCTACTGTTATGCTGCTTATTCTCCCTCATTTCACACCTAGATCTTTGTAACGAGTTCCTAGTAACCAATATACTGAAGATAAAACAAAGCAGGGAGTGTAGTTTGCCACTGATACTGTATAATTAACAGAAGTGACTAGATATTGGAAGCTATTATCTTACAGCTATACTCAGTTACAAACTTGATAGGAAGCACGAAGGGAAACCCTACTAAGAGACAGATCTCAGATTCATACATGTGATTGACTTCTTAATTCAGAAAGAAATATGGACAAAGAATTAATCAATACTCACTGACAGTTCTGTCGAATGGTCAGAGTCTGGGAAGAAACAATTTGGATAACCGAGGGCAACAAATTATTGTCCTCATTATCCAGACATCCCAATGCTTGTTTGATGAGCCAATGACAAAAATTTCTAGAGTGGAAAAAGTGTGTAATGTGGATTTAACTTAGGTTGACTTAGTTACCCAAATTGTTGAATGCACAATTTCTTAGCAGAAATTTTAACCATGTCACTGTTTCCTGGGAGGTTGAACAAGTCCTTGGGTGATTGACAGACTTACATTAGATCCCTACAATTATATAGACTAGATACCAATTAACCCTTATAAAAATAATCACATATTCTGATCTGTATTTAACTTTGTGTCTATTCTGCTTTAATCAGCACCATCATCCTGGATTTTTTCCAGTTACTTTCTATGATTTATAGGCCATTAAATATTTCATACACTATTTTTGCTGGAAAAAAACATATTATCACTAAAAGAGGAAATGCAGTAGTCTAACAACTATGGACTTTCCCGTTCTTATCACAAACTCCATCACCAATAAACAGCCGTCCATATATAATGGTAGAATGGCCTTTATAAGATTTAGTCATTGGAAAAGAAAAAACATTTTGTGAGATTTGATAAACATCCTCAAATCTGAGAGACATCCATGCAGAATTCATCATACTATTTTAATAGACAACAAAAATATGGCAATCTTTTCCCTTTTAAGAGACTTTTCTTGCATCACTTCATATTTTTTTCTTCCTTATCACAAATTAACTGATCATATACCTGAGGGTCTGTCTCATGATATTCGAATCTATTCCATTGATCTGAGTGTTTTTCTTTACTCCAATATGATGCTGTTTTAATTACTACTGCTTTGTCAAAGAGTTCAAAGTTGGGGAAAGTGTTGCATTTCACATTCCTTTCACCAATGATTACTTCTTTAGGAACAAGTAACATGTTGTTACTTGTTAACATGTTTAGGAACATAGGGTGAAAATGGTGTTGACACTTATTACTCAACTGCTTTTGCATAAGTTTAGTTCACAGGAAGTTAATACTTATACCTGGTTATGGGATTCCTGATTATACTGAATAAATACACAAAATGGGTGGAGGAGGGATGGGAGGAGTTTGACTATGTCAAAAGGATGGTATGAGTGATCTATCACGAGGAAATAATTGAACCTGATACACAATTAGGTACAAAAGAGTACCTATGGAACACTGGAGGCTCACTGTGTGAATCTAGTTCTACTATAATCATATTCTGTGATAAAAGTTCACAGTAAATTAAAACTAGATGCTCTAAGGGCATGTAGTCTATACAACCAAAGAGATAGTTTATAGAGTCGCTTAGAGCATGGATTGAGATGATTAATATCATCAAAATGACAATACTCTCCAAAACATTCTACAGGTTCAAAGCAGTACCTAAAAGGATGCCTATAACATTTTTCAAGAAATAGATCAAACACTCTTGAAATTCATATGGGACAATAATCAGCAGCACCACTACCCCATATAGCTAAAGTAATCATTGGTAAAAGGAATGTGAAATACAGTACTTTCCCCAACTTTGAGCTATATGACAAAGCAGTAGTGATTAAAACAGCATCGTATTGGAATAAAAACACTCAGATCAATGGAATAGAGTTGAATAAATATCATGAGACAGACCCTCAGGTATATTATCAGTTAATTTTTGATAGCACTGTAGCACTGTCGTCCTGTTGTTCATCAATTTGCCCGAGTAGGCACCAGTAATGTCTCCATTGTGAGACTTGTTGTTACTGTTTTTGGCCTATTGAATACGCCACGGGTAGCTTGCCAGGCTCTGCCATGTGGGTGGGATACTCTCGATAGGTTGCTGGGCTCTCCGAGAGGGATGGAGGAATCAAAACTGGGTTGGCCACATGCAAGGCAAACGCCCTACCCACTGTGCTATTCAGCAACATTTCAATTTGTGATAAAGAAGAAAAATATGAAGTGATGCAAGAAAAGTCTCTTCAAAAAGCGGTCTTTGGTAAACTGGTCAGTTACATGGAAAAAAAACCCCACCGTGCACAATAGTCAAATAAAAAGTGAACTAAAGACCTTGATGTAGTACCTAAATTGATCATGTACATAGATAAAAATATAGGCAGAGCTCTCCAAGACATTGGAGATAATAGTATCTTCAATGATGAAACATCACTCACCAAGCAAGTGGAAGCAGTGATAAACAAATGGGACTGCATTAAACTAGGAAGCTTCTGCACCTCAAAGGAATCAATGACCAGGATAAAAATGAGAAAACTATTTACCCTATACCCATATAAGCAGGGTTTAGTATCAAAGTATATAAGGCACTATGGACATTTACAAGAAAAATCCCAGCCCC
Source organism: Sorex araneus (assembly GCF_027595985.1). Taxonomy (NCBI): domain Eukaryota; kingdom Metazoa; phylum Chordata; class Mammalia; order Eulipotyphla; family Soricidae; genus Sorex; species Sorex araneus. Next base: position 57,287,466 of record NC_073313.1, on the reverse strand, counting down.
ATCAAAAAATTAGGAGAAGAAATAAACAGAAATTTCATTTAAAAATTAAAATGGCCAAAGGCACATGAAAAAATGCTCTACATCACAAATCATCAGGGATATCAAAACAAATCAAAACAACAATGAGATATCTCTCGCACCACAGAGATTGGCACACATTAAAAAGAGTAAGAACAATCAGTGCTGGGATGGATGTGGGGAGAAAGGGACTCTCATTCATTGCTAGTGGGAAGGCTAACTGATTCAGCCTTTTTTGAAAACAATATGGGCATTCCTCAAAATACAAGAAATTTAGTTTCCACTTGAGCCAGTAATAATACTCTTGTGAATTCACCCTAGGGGCCCCAAAACACAATGCAGAAAAGCCATTCTGCACTTCTATGTTAATTGTAGCACTATCCACAATAGCTCAAATCTTGAAACAACCCAAGTGTCCAAGAGTAGATGACTGGGTAGAGAAACAGTGGCATATATACATAATGGAATATTACTAGACCATAAGAAAAGATAAAAGTAATGAAAATTGCTGCTATGTGGAGGGACATGGAAAGTATCATGTTGAGTGACAATCAGATGGAGAGACACCAACACAGAGTGATCTCTCTCATATGTGGAATATAAAGAACACAGTAGTGAAATAACAAATATCCAAGGAAACAAAACATGAGAACTGTTTTTCAGTAGGAAACATACCACTTGAAGGGCCTTGAGAGACAGGACAGGGATGAGCAACACTGGACATAAGACAAGAAGGTGGTGCTGAAATGTGGTAAATTGTTGTGTATGTAACCCTACCAGCAACAATATTGTAAGGCTTCATGTAAAACTATCTAATAGTCCCTCTTGTAGAAGCTGATGGGGAATGGGGATTGAGGGAGTAATGTGGATACTGGTGTAGGAAGAAAGCAGTGTTGAAACATTGTATGTCTGAAACTATCATGAATTACTTTGCAATTTCATGGTGAATAAATTAATTAATTAGTTTTAAAAAAGAAAAGAAAGTGAATTCAAAAGCACCAGCTCTGGCTTCTGTGTCAATTTAATTAACAACTGCTGTAACTGTTCTCCTAATTTTGTCACTTGCTCTGCATGTGCATATAAATTATTTACTTATTTTATCTCTATCCCTTTGTAGAATTCAGTGTGAGCAGTGGTTAAGTATATGATTTAGATCATACCTTACAGTATATCTAGAAGGGAATATAAGTAAGCAGCAAAGGAGTGTCTATCATGCCTAAATTGCTGGGCTTGGTGCTAGAGATAGTAGTTGTCAAGATTTGTGGTGAGAGCCTTTTGGAAAAGAGGCTAGTAGTGATTATATACAGATTAGTTTCATATTGTTGGATTAAGACATCTTTAAAGTGTAAATTTGGGGTACAGTTTTGATATCCATTTTGTTCCCACAAATGAGTGCTCTCCGGCGTATGTATATTTTTCTCCTTTTTCCCCTGACTACCCAGCATTTACTCTACCTTATTTATTTAGTCCTGGCAAAATGTTACCTTAGGGATGTATCCTCAACAAGGATAGGGCAGGGCCAGGGTGTGGCTCGGTTGTAAAGTGCATGTCTTTCACATATGTGTTCTTAAGTTCAATCCCTGGCACAATTTTTTAAAAATGTACTATCCTGAAATTTGTCCTTCCCATCCTACCTTCATCCCAAGGCTGGGGGACCTGCATAGAAGATCAGGGATACGGCATCCAAGGAGTCCTGGGGGTTCTCCCAGCTCTGCACTTTGAGTGCTTTCTCATTTAATTTTAGCTCTGTTTTGCCCAGAGATGGACAGAGGGGTGGGACTGGCTCAGCTCATTTCAGATTCAGCATAAAGCAGTGTGAGGGGTAAAAACATAGAGAGGGACAGAATGGATGGTGAGTAATAACCCTGAAGGAGGTGAAAATTTGTCTATAGAAAGCAAAAATCTTAGTTACTAAAATAGTTTGTGCTTCTCTAAAGTGTAAGCATACCATATCTTATTTCTTAACAATTAATTTCTTGGGTTTCACAAGAGCATAAATGACACTGAATGATGACAACCAATACAATGCACATACAATATATGCAAAGATACAAAACCATGGCTAGTATATGGTTATTATTGGAAGATATTCAGTCCACCACTCATTACTGTAGTAATATGTTAAGTGACATTCACTTGCTGCTTAGCTGCCATTTACTTTTTATGCTGAATATTAAGTGCCTTTGTGTTGAGAAATGAAACAAAAATGTATTTAATTATACAAAAAGTTATTCAATCCATCATTATGTCAAGTATTGAGAAGAATAAACATCAATCACTGTATCACTGTATCACTGTCATCCTGTTGTTCGTCGATTTACTCAAGTGGGCACAAGCAATGTTACTATCTCCTCACAGCCCTGAGATTTTAGCAGCCTTCCTTACTCATCTTTCCCAATGATTGGAGGCTTTTTCAGGGTCAGGGGAATGAGACCTACCGTTACTGTTTTTGGCATATCGAATACACCAGGTGTAGCTTGCCAGGCTCTGCCCATGAGGGCAGGATACTCTCAGTAGCTTGCCGGGATCTCTGAGAGGTGTATATATATATATATATATATATATATATACATATATATGTATATATTTTATATAGTTATATATATTCACGGCCGCGTGGTCTGGAAAGTGGCCTGGAGCATGGTGGCGGTTGGGTAGTGGAGGTTGGCTGCCGGGGCTGGGTCCCTTGGGGCGGGAGGGTTCTCACCTGCCCCCCTCTGGGCACCCCGAGTGAAAAGAGCCTGGCATGGAGTCCGGTGGCATGGCTATGGTGCCTCATTTTATACTCCTGTCTTGGAGGAGCAGCTGTTGAGATCAATAAGACCAGAATTAACATTCAACAGCTCATTATTTTCTCATAATCAAGCAACACTTAAAACTCAATTTGATTAGGCTGCCTGACCCCATCCCATCTGCCAACTGTGGACTCCCAATCATGTCCTTCTGACATCTAACTCAGGTGCATCCACCATGGACCCAGAACTGCACTTTCCCCTGCCTGAAAACCCTAGGACCTGATCCTGCAACTTTTTGTTGCCACACCTTGTCCCCTCTGCCAGGTGTGACCCCCTACTGAATCCTTCTAACCCCTAGTCCCCAAAGCACACAGATACTAGTGCATCTACGAAGAAATTACTTCACATATATCTTATATTGGAGGGAGAGAGGTAGGGCATTCCTACTTCACATACCCTACCCTCACATGTCAGTTAACTAAAGATAGTAACTAGCCGGAAATGGGGAAGGGGAATATTCAAACAACATTGCATGATAAGGAAAATAACCTGAACAGTAGAACACCTAACACATGGGTTATCGGGTTATCAAGTGACTGGGAATCTAAATCTTCATTAATACCCATGAAAATCTAAGAACAATGGGGAAACTAAGGAACTCAGTTGCAGTCTCAGGTAAGAATAGAAACCCAGGCAAGCCCCCAAGGCAACCAAAATGCTTGAACCTGGTGGATGAGTGTCTAAAGTCAACACTCATTGTACTGGCAACAGAGATTAAGCAAGCACATGCCAGTGAAATTAAGTAATCACTAGATGAGAAATTTAACCAACTCAAAAAAAAACTTTTTCAGAAGATGAGAGATTCCATACAAATGGAAATGAAGTAACAAAGTACACATAAGCAAACCAAAGTAGCAGAATCTCACAAGGGGAGAACCTTTTAGATTAATTTGAAGACAAGATACAGACCAGCATTGACAAAGAAGTTAAAAAGGAAAAGAGAAACAAAATAATGGAAGAGAGAGAAGACACAGAAGCAAGAGGGAAGACACAGAATCAAAAGGGAGAAGACACAGAAGCAAAGCATAGAAGAGGTAAGAAGACACAGAAGGGGAGAGAAGACTCAGAAACAGAAGGGAGAAAACACAGAAGCAAGAGAGAAGACACAGAAAAAGAGCACAGAGCGAAAAAGAATCAGGGAATCATCAGAGCCAGAAGCAGGGGAAATAAAGAGCACAAAGTGAGTGAGAAACAGAATGAGAGTCAGAGTCAGAAGTGAGAGCAAGTGGGGGTGGTGGAAGGGATGCTGGGACCATTTGTGGTGGAAAATGGGCACTGGTGGAGGGATGGGTACTCAGTCATTGTATGACTGAAATGTAAGTATGAAAACCTGTAAGTCTGTAACTTTGTCTCACGGTGATTCACTAATAAAATAAAATAAATAAATTTTAAAAGAAGTAAAAATAAATCAATTGAAACCAGGAGCTGGTTTTTCAAAAAATAAATTAAATGGACAAACCCTTGGTTAGACTTACAAAGAGGAAAAAAAGTGCTCAAATAAATTGAATAAGGAATGAAAGGGGAGAAATTACAACAGAACTCCCAGAAATCCAAGACATCATGATAATTTACTATGAACAACTCTACCCTACTAAGCTGGAGAAAACTAGAAGAAATGGACAGATTCCTAGAAACATATGATCTCCAAAAACTGAAAGAAGAGGAAATAGAAAGCCTGAACTGGCCAATTACAAGCAAGGCAATTGAAGTAGTGATAAAGAATCCTCCTAAGAATAAAGTAGTGACCCAGATGTGTTTACAGGTGAGTTTTATAAAATCTTTAGAGAAGGTTTACTGACATTGATCCTTAAGCTTTTCCAAAATATTGAAAAAATACAAACATGTCTTATGAAGCTGATACCCCGAGCTGAAAGATATATTACCAAAAGAGAAAATTTCAGATCAATTTCCTTAATGAACACACATGCAAAAATCCTCAACAAAATCTTAGCAAACCAATTCAGCAGCATACCAAAACATAATCATACACATAATACACACAAAACATAATCAAGTGTGATTCATCCTATGGATGCAAAGATGGTTCAATGCACACAAATCAATTAACATAATGTAGCACATCAGCCAGAGAAAAAATAAAAAATCATATGACCATATCAATTTTATGCAGAGAAAGCTTTCTACAAAGTCCAACATCCATTTATGATAAAAACTCTTAATAAAATATGGGAAAGTAACCCTCCTCAAATTAGTAACAACTATCTATAAAGAGCCCTTAGCTAATATTATTCTTAATGGTGAAAAATTGAAAGCATTCTCAGTAAGATCAGGCACAAGACAATGATGTCCACTGTCTCCACTCTTATTCAAAATTGTATTATAAGTTTTGTCAGCAACAATCTGGAAAGAAAATGAAATCAAAGGGATACAAATTTTAAAAGAGGAAGTCAAACTATGTCTATTGTCGGCAGAACAAAACACATTGAAGACCCTAAAAGGTCCTAGAAACAATACAGCATATTGGCTAGCTCCAAAGTCAATACACAAAAATCAGTTGCATACAAATAATGAATCAGAGGAGAAAGCAATCAAAGAGTCTGTCCCATTTAAAATATATCTAAAAAATCAAATACCTAGGAATTAACTTAATAGAGGTGAGAGAACTATACCATGAAAACTTCAAAACACTCAAGAAGAAAATTGAAGATCTTAAGAAATGGAAAAGCATTCCATGCTAATGGATTGGAAAAATCGACATTGTTAAAATGACTTGGGGCTGGAGCGATAGCACAGTGGGTAGGGCGTTTGCCTTGCACACGGCCAACCCGGGTTCGATTCCCAGCATTCCATATGGTCCCCCGAGCACCGCCAGGAGTAATTCCTGAGTGCAGAGCTAGGAGTAACCCCTGAGCATTGCCAGGAGTAACCCAAAAACCCCAAAAGCAAAATAAAATAAAATAACAAAATGGCTGTCTTATGTAAACGACTATATAGATGCAATTCATTCCCTATCCAAATTCAGGTAACATTCTTTTTTTTTTAGACAACATTCTTTAAGGACTTAGAACAGTCAATTATAAATTTTATGTGGAACCATAAAAACCCCCACATAGCCAAAACCATACTGAAAAACAAGAAACTGTGAGGCATCTTGCTACCTAAGTTGAATCTATACTATAAATCCAGAACCCTCCCAATCCAAGGCTGTCATTGGTCTCTAGCAGTGACCCAGCTAGCCTAGCTTGGTGTTCCCACCTTGCTGCTTCCCACCACCTAAACCTCTCTTGGCTACCACTTTCTAAATTGTTTGAGACCTGAACTTAATAAAGAGTTATTAACCCCCTCAAAATCAATTTTGATCAAAATAGTATGGTACTGGAATAAAGAAAGACTCTCTGACCAATGGGTCAGAACAGAATATCCAAGTATAAATCCCATATATATGGTCAACTGATTTTTGACAAAGTAGCTGAGAGCATTAAATGGAATAAAAACAGCCTTTTCAACAAATGATGTTGGGAGAATTGGATAACCACATGCAAAAAATTAAAGCTGGATCCATTTCTCACACCTTGCACTAAAGTCAACTCAAAGTGAATTAAAGACCTTGAAATCAGAACTGAATCTATAAAGTACATTGAGGGAAAATAGACAGAGCATCCCAAGACCTAGACCTCAAAGTAGTCTTCAATGATATGATGCTATTGGCAAAGGCTACAGAATCAAAACTAGACAAGTCGGACTACATCAAACCTAAAAGTTTCTGTGAGGGGTATGGTAACATCCAGCAGGTCAACCTGTACCTGTTGGGGGAGTGTATAAGCAGCCTGATGATGCCTACAGGCTTCCTGACACTTCAGAATTGCCGCTGTGCCTCTGGCCAGACCAACAACTTGGGACCAAGTTTCCAGAGAAATTAAATGGCCAAAAGTTAGGTATGTGGGAGTCACGCCCACAAACTACCTCTGGCTCAGCTCATTTATCAGCCTTGCTTCAGAGACCCATAAATAAATCTCAAAAAAGATAAAAAAAAAACAGGTCATTTAAGCATTAATGGCCATGATTCAGAGACTCAAATTAAACTCAGAGGACAGCAGCACGATGCAGAAGTGTCTCCCCACCCCACGCTAGGCTGATTTCACCAGGGCATCTTGGAGGTGTGTCCCTCTATCTGCCCCAAATGAACCCTGGCAACCATAAACCTCCAGAATTCAATTGCTGTCATGCTTACAGCCAAACTTCACTGGCCTGCCCCAAGACCCCACGCATGAGAATGAACCCACTGAAAGATCCAGGTATGCAGGACTAATGACTGAAAACTCCAGGCTTCACGGAGTTGGGGATGGGTGACCTCCCTCTATTTCCCCACCCTTCTGATTTCCTGGAAGTCATGCCCAAGAATGGCCTCTGGACGCCATTTAAGTGCATTAATGGCCATGATTCGAGACCTACAAATTAAACTTGGAGAAGAACAGCACGTTGTAGAGATGTCTCCCCACCCCGAGCCAGGCTGATTTCTCTGGGGCACCTGAGACAGTGCAAGCGTGTCCCTTTACCTGCTCTAAATGAACTCTAGCAGCCGCAAACTTCCAGAACCCAATTACCACCACGCTCACGACCAAACTTTACAGGCCCATCCCTGGTGAAAATGAATCCGCTGAAAAACCCAGGTATACGGCACCAGTGACTGATCATGAAGATGTGGTATACATATACAATGGAATGCTACACAACTGTTAGCAATGATGAAATCCTACTATTCGTAGCAGTATTAATGGTGATGGAAGACAACGAGTTAAATGAAGTAGGCCGGCCAGAAGAAGAAGGATAAACACAGGATATTATCACTCATATGTAGTATTTAGAATAACTGGATGAGGGAATGCACTCTTTTAAAGGAGGGATACCCTGACCAACCTTGGTCCCAGAGTATAAGGTGAAGGAAGGAAAGAATGGAGGGGAGAGAAAGAAGAGACAGATGGGAATCAACAGGGGCCAGAACAGGGAAGCCAGGTACAAAGGTTGTGTGATGAAATGATAGAGCCAAATATTCAAACCACAGAGTCAACAACACTTAAATAAAGAGAACCAAACTTTAACAACCAAACTTAGAAATGTGCAAGTCAAGAGGGCAGGCTGCGGGTGGAAGAATATGGGCGAGAACTGGGAAAATTGGTGGAGGGAAGTTGACACTGGTGATGGGATCACTGTTGCAGTATTGTATGTCTAAAACTCAACTATGAATAGCCTTGTAAATCATAGTGCTTTAATTAAAAATGTTAAAAATTAAGTTGGCTAAATTATTTTTTAAAAATTAATTAATCCCAAACAGTTTCTATGAGGCACATATCACCCTAATACCAAAAGCAAACAGAGACACCACAAAAAAATTACAGGCCGATATCTCTGATGAATACAGATGTGAAGATCCTCAACAAAATATTAGCAAACAGAATCCAACAACTCATCAAAAAGATTATACACCACAACCAAGTGGGATTCATCCAGGTGATGCAAGGATGGTTCAATATTTGGAAGTCAATCAACATAATCCATCACATCAATAAAAGAAAAGATAAAAACCATATGATCATAACAATAGATGCAGAGAAAGCATTTAACAAGATCCATATTGGATACCCATTCATAATGAAAACTCTCACCAAATTGGGTATAGAAGGGGCCTTCCTCAATATAGTCAAAGTCACCTACCACAAGCATATAGCAAGCATTATCCTCACTGTCACTGTATCACTGTCATCCCATTGCTCATCGATTTCTTCGAGTAGGCACCAGTAACATTTCCATTGTGAGACTTGTTGTTACTGTTTTTGGCATATCGAATATGCCACCACGTAGCTTGCCAGGCTCTGCCATGTGGGCAGGATACTCTCAGTAGCTTGCCAGGCTCTCCGAGAGGGATGGAAGAATTGAACCCAGATCGGCTGCATGCAAGGCAAACGCCCTACCCGCTGTGCTATAGCTCCGGCCCATCACATATTATATAATTATATATTATATACTTATTATACACATATTATACATTATATTTCATGTATAATATATACATATTACAAATATTATATATATTACACGTGTTATGCATTAGCATGTGTCATGCATACGGTCCATGAAGAAACAAAACAAACTCTCAGATGATTAGTGCAAAAGAAGGAGGACCCCGAGAGGTTGGGGGTGTCGCCTGGATGCTGTGAATGCAAACTGGGCCTTAGGGGACAATCAGGTCATCTCAAGGACTACAGAGACCCTCCCCTTGCCCACAGTTCTGCCCCCCTCGCCCCCCAAGCCTACAATGCTTTAAATGTATGATTTCATGCAGCTTTTTACACAGTCACCTCAGTAAGTCTTATAGAAAGTGCTTTTACCAACACAGAAATTAAAAGAATTTAAGTAAAAGTTTAGGGGGGTGGGGGGGAATGAGATGCTACTGACTCCCTCAGAAACCAGGGTTCAGAGCACAGCCACGAGCCAGACCTGCGTCAGAATCAAATCCATTCATGAACCCAGGGGGCTCCTTAACAGGTCTCTCCACACAAGGCAGAGGTCTGGACACCCCCAGAGGTGCTCAGAGCTTACTGGGATCACTCTTGGCTTTGTGCTCAGGGTCACTCCCAGCTCTGTGCTCGGGACTCACTCCTGGCTCTGTGCTCAGGGCTCACCCCTGGCTCTGTGCTCAGTGCTCACACCTGGCTCTCCACTCAGGGATCACTCCTGGCTCTGTTCAGGGATCACTCCTGGCTCTGTGCTCAGGGCTCACTCCTGGCAGGACCCGAGGGGGACCACGTGCACAGCCAGGGATTGAGCCCAGGTTAGTTGCTCGCAGGGACTGTACCTTAAACCTACATTTTCTCTCCAATCCCCTCTCTGAGCTCCATGTGCTCTGAGCTGGGCCTACTGAGACATTTTCCTACAAAAGCCCTGGAGAACCCCACAGAAGGGGATAATGGCCCGAACTGGTTCTCTGCCAAGCTCCCCCCTTCACACCCTGCATCGCAGAGCTGGTATCACAGACTGGTGGGGGGCACCAGTGTCAGCCAAGACCACCCCAGACAGAGCCAAACAATAATGCGATGCCTTTGAAGTGCTAAGAGAAATCACACTCTGCCTTTGAAGTGCACGAATTAATTATCATCGGCAGGAAAGAGTGGGATAGGTATTCATACCCCAAAGCTTCCCAACTACCCTTCTCAACTTCACAAAGGTCTTTGCTCTGTAATGAATGAGAAGTGTCACAGAAGGTCACAGTATATTAAAAGCGAGCCGGATTTTTACGAGTTTGCTGCAAATAAAAATTTCTGTGGGGAATTTATTAAGCCAAAGCAAGGAGGCAGAGTTATTAGTGGTGTTTTAATGCTACCTTTAATAATAATAACCTTTTCAGGATGCATCGAGAGGGTCCGTACTTTAATCCAGAACTGTGTGTCCAGTGTTATTACTGAAAACATTAAATAATAAAGACTTGGGACAAATCACTGCTGATCAGCAAAGATGCAGTTGCCTTGCAGAGGAACAAGCAGAGAGGGAGGGAATTTGAAGGCACTGGTCAAGCAGGGTGGGGAGCTGAATAGTCTAGGGAAAATCTCTTCTCCGAGTTAGACCTACTTTCTTGCTGTTTCCAAAGGCCCAGAGCCTGCAGGAGACAGGAGCCAGAACCTTTTACAGGGCCATACAGCATTCACAATAACTGATGGGCCAGGAGAGACATAGAGAGATCAGATTGAAAACCCCAGCTCAGCCAAGCTGAGCAGCCTAACCCTGGCCTGCGTACCCTCCTGGGCTAGCTTCCCACTGGGTGCAATGACCCTATCCCGGGAAGCTGATGTTGGGATTACATGGATTCTAGGCAGCCATTGTATGGGAGAAATTCCTGGCACAAGCAACTGAAATGTAAGTGACATTTGTTTTCAGTTTAACTGTGTTAAAGATTCTTCCCCGGGGCTGGAGCGATAGTACAGCAGGTAGGGTGTTAGCCTTGCACGTGGCCGACCCGGGTTCAATTCCCAGCATTCGATATGGTCCCCAAGCACTGCCAGGAGTATTTCCTGAGTGTAGAGCCAGGAGTAACCCTTGTGCATCGCTGGGTGTGACAAAAAAAAATCCTTGCCCTTGGAGGTCCAGGGGGCTTTTCCTTCTCTGGGGGAGGGCGTGGTCCTCTCTCAGCCAGCAAATGGGGCTCTGTGATCCACCCCCAACTCCAAGTGCTCTGGACTTTAAGACCCCAGTGACATTATTCCCCTGGAAGATACTTAGTCTGTGCATGAAATAAGTAAATCACAGCACCCCCATTTTCCAGTATGTGGGCTCAATGAGACCAAGGGGGCAAAATCCTTTGTACAAACATCAAGTGGAGGGCACTCAGCTCAGCATTCTGGGGATGCATTCCCCCAGGCCCCGATGGAGCTACAGGGCAGGTGACAACAACACTGCCCCGAAACCTTTCCCTCTAGGGATACAATGAGTCATGCCAGCCCCTAACTTCCCTTCCTTCCTTTCTCTGCTCTGCCAGCATCCACCCACCCATCACCTCCAAATCCCAGGGCTTTTTCTAAAAAAAGAGTCCTGACCTCTTTCCCCAAGAACCCAAATCAAAGAGATGAGCTACTCTGGAGACATTTCGTCCTCGGCCATTATCCTCAATGGGGAAAAATTAAGGGCCTTCCCTCTAAGATCAGGGACAGACAAGGATGCTCAGTCACACCACTTCTGTTCAATATAGTACTGGAAGTACTTGCAGTAGTGATAAGGCAAGAAAAAGACATTAAGGGCAGCCAGATAGGAAAGGAAGAAATCAAGCTTTCACAATTCACAGATGATATGATACTATATTTAGAGAACCCCAAAGCCTCTACCAAGAAACTCCCAGACTTGCTTAGTAAAGTCACAGGCTATAAAATCAACAGGTTTGATTCCTCCATCCCTCTTGGAGAGCCCATCAAGTTACTGAGAGTATCTTGCCTGCATGGCAGAGCCTGGCAAGCTATCCATGGCATATTTGATATGCCAAAAACAGTAACAAGTCTCACAATGGAGACATTACTGTTGCCTGCTCGAGCAAATTGATGAGCAACGGGATGACAGTGATACAGTGAATCTTTGATAAGGGAGCAAGAAATGTGAAGTGGAGCAAGGAAAGCCTCTTCAACAAATGGTGCTGGCATAACTGGACAGCAACATAAAAAATGGGCTCAGACCTCTACCAAACAAAAGTCAGATCAAAATGGATTAAGGACCTCAACATCAGACCAGAATTTATAAGGTACATTGAAGACAAGGTCGGCAAAACCCTGCACAACATTGAAGCTACAGGTATCTTCAAAGATGACTAACCACTGGCCAGGCGAGTGGGACCAGAGATAAACAGATGGGACTATCTTAAAATAAGAAGCTTCTGTACCTCTAAAGAAACAGTGACCAGAATATAAAGACAATCCACAGAATGAGAAAGGATATTCACCCAATATCCATCTGATAAAGGGCTGATATCAAGGATCTACAAGGCACTGGCTGAAGTCCACAAGAAGAAAACATTCAACCCCATCAGAAAATGGGGCGATGAAATGAACAAAAAATTTCTCAAAGAAGAAATCAGAACAGCTAAAAGGTACATGAGAAAATGCTCTACATCACTAATCATCAGGGAGATGCAGATCAAAACAACAATGAGACATCATCTCATATCACAGAGGCTGGACTACATCCAAAAGAACAAAATCAACCAGTGTTGGTGTGGATGTGGGGAAACAGAGACTCTCCTTCAGTACTGGTGGTAATGCCGAATGGTTCAGCCCTTTTGGAAAACAGTATGGACGCTTCTCAAAAATTAGAAATTGAGCTCCATTTTAGCCCAACAATACCACTTCTGGGAATATACCCCAGAGAGGCAAAAAAGTATAGTAGAAATGACATCTGCACTTGTATGTTCATTGCTGCACTGTTTACAATAGACAAGAATCTGGAAAAAAACCGACTGCCCAAGAACAGATGACTGGTTAAAGAATCTCTGGTACATCTACACAATGGAATGCTATGTAGCTGTTATAAAAGATGAAAGTCATGAAATATGCATATGAGTGTACCAACATGGAAAGTATCACGTTAAGTGAAATGAGTCAGAAAGAGAGGGACAGACATAGAAAGATTGCACTCATCTGTGGAATATAAAGTAATAGAATAGGAGACTAAGACCCAAGAATAGTAGAGATAAGGATGAGGAGGTTTGCCCTACAGCTTGGAAGCTAGCCTCACATGCTGGAGGAAAAGCAGCTCAGACAGAGAAGGGAACACCAAGTAAAGGGTGCTGGGAGGACCAGCTCAGGTTGGGAGCTGTCAACAATAGACTATAGACCGAACACGATGGTCACTCAATATCTCTATTGCAAACCACAATACCCAAAATGAGAGAGAGAACAAAAGGGAATACCCTGCCACAGAAGCAGGGTGGGGAGGTGGAGAGGGTGGGGGGTGGGAGGGATACTGAGATCATTGGTGGTGGAGAATGGGCACTGGTGGAGGGACTGGTAACCGATCATTGTATGACTGAAACCCAAACGTGAAAGTTTGTAAATATGTAACAGTACCTCATGGTGATTCACTAATATAAATAAATAAATAAATAATAAATAAATATCATATGGGGAATATTTAAAAATCAATTGTTCAATTGTTTTATTGTAAAAATAAGTCCTGAATATTTTATAATGTGATTCCACTGCTTTTTAATGCTATTCCTATGTAATTAATATATCATTGTATAAATAAAATTATATTCAAAGGCACTCAGTAAAGCAATAAAGTTAAATGTTAATAAATTATAAGTTTTTCACTTAATTGCACTCATGAAAAAATAAAAAATATTCCATGCTCATGTATTGGAAAGGGAGTTTGATTGATAGCACAGTGGGTAGGGTGTTTGCCTTTCACACGTCCGACCCAGATTCAATTCTTCTGCCCCTCTCAGAGAGCCCCACAAGCCACAGAGAGTATCTCGCCTGCATGGCAGAGCCTGGCAAGCTACCCATGGCGTATTCAATATGCCAAAAACAGTAATAAGTCTTACAATGATGACGTTACTGGTGCCCACTCGAGCAAATTGATGAGCAATGGGAGGACAGTGATACAGTGATGTATTGGAAGAATCAGCATTGTCAAAATGACTAACCTGCCTAAAATATTATAGAGATTCAATGGCATCAAAATTCCAATGACATTCTTAAAGGACTTAAAACAACATTTTTTAAAAGTTGTATGGAATAATGAAGTAACAGAAATGCCCAAAGATGCTATGTTAGAAAATAAATTGGAATGTATCATATTTCCTGATTTGAAACTATACTACAAAGCTGTATAAATCAAAATAACTTAATGCTGTAGTGAGGATAATTTGACCAGTGGATAAGAATTGAAAACCTGGAGATAAATTTTCAGTTCTATGGACAGCTAAACTGTGACAAAAGAGCTGATTACATGAAATAGAGTAAGAATAGCCTCTTCAACAAATACTGATGGGAAAACTGGATAGACATATTAAAATAAAGAAATTGGATCCATTTCTCAACTAGAAAAAAAAGTCAATTCAAATTGTATTTCAAAATTGAAGATTATAACAGAATCACTAAAATATATTATGGAAAATATGGGTAAGAATGGTCCAGAATTTGGACCTCAAAGGTATTTAGGGTGATATAATTCCATTGGCAAAAATAATAGAAACAAACTAGTTCTGCACTATAGTACTGTCCTGCTGTTGTTCATCAATATGCTCGAGCGGGCACCAGTAACGTCTCCATTGTGAGACTTGTTGTTACTGTATTTGGCATACAAAATAAAACAAACCAAAAACCAAACCCAAATAAACAAATTGAATATTTTTGCATGGCAATGGAAAATTGGGCTAAAATTAAAAGACACCCGGCAGTGCCAAGCAGCAACAGTGAACAGGAAGGCCCCTTTACGGCCACAGGCGATCAGATGAGCACCTAGGCAAGAAGGGACACCTGCGGTTTTGGAAATGCACCAGAAGTGGAACTCGAACTGTAATCCAGGATCTGCACCAATGCGGGATCCTCTCCTCACAGGTATACCGGCGGCAGGGGATGGCCTCAGGGACAGCAACTGCTCAAGTGGCTGTCATTTAATCTCCCCTTTTATAATACATTGGACCCATATCTCAGCCTCCTATACCGAACTCTTATGAGGACAGCCTGGCTACTCCAACCACATTAAGCCAATAGTCTACTAGCCTATTCCAATCAAAATACCTCCTAAACTTACCAAAATAACAGTGAACACAAGAATCTGTACAAACAAAATCTATGAGAATATGTCCCATGAATCAGAACTAGAGGCACCACCTAAGTCACACAGGAGCATCAAAGAGGAAAGTAATAACTTTGAGGAGAAAGAGGAGGCCACCATCGATTGTGTTGGTCCAGAGTTGCCCCTAACAGTGAGAGGGGAACACTGAAAGTGAACTGGAGGGAACAAACTCCATACTACTATAGCATCATTGGGGAACTAATACAGATCCCTAGCATGGGGAGTGGATAAAGAACAGAACCCTGAAACCTCAACAGGGAATTCATATATATATGAATGAATGAAGTTCATATATATATATATAAAATCTCAGAAAAGTCTTCAAAGATGAAGTGGTGAGGATGTTTAATGAACTCAAAGAAAAGGGGGATAGAGTATCATGCTAAGTGAAATGAGTCAGAAAGAGAGGGAGAGACATAGAAGGACTGCACTTATTTGTGGAGTATAGAATAATATCACATGAGGCTGACACCCAAGGACAGTAGATACAAGGGCCAGGAGGATTGCCTCATAGCTGGAAGACTGCTTCATGAGCAGAGGGGAGAAGGCAGAGGGAATAGAGAAGGGATCACTAAGAAAATGAGGGCTGGAGGAATCAGTGGGGATGGGAGACACGTGCTGAAAGAAGATAATGGACCAAACATGATAACCTCTCAGTGTCTGTGTTTCAAGCCATAATGCCCAAAAGTAGAGAGAGTATCGGGAATACTGTCTGCCATGGAGGCAGGGGGAGGGTGGGAAAGGGGAGTATACCAGGGATATTGGTGGTGGGGAATGTGCACTGGTGGAGGGATGGGTGTTTGATCATTGTGTGATTGTAACCCAAACATGAAAGCTTGTAACTATCTCACAGTGATTCAATAAAATTTAAAAATAAAGGAAAAAAAGAAAAAAAGGAAATGAACATACAATAAAATACGGACAGCCAATACAATACATGAAGAACAGACACATAAACAAGTTGTTGGTGGGAATGCCAACTGGTCCACCTTTTTGGAAAACAATATGGACATTCCCCAAAAAAACTAGAAATTGAGCTCCCATGTGACCCAGAAAGTCTCTTGCACGCATGCCTGTCTGTCTTCCCCGGGGCCCCTCGGAGGGGATGGGCTCCAGCTTCCCTCCCTGTCCCGAGCAGAGCTCCGGGCAGCCGAAGTCCACCGGAACCTAACCACAGCCATGCACAAGGCCCCTCTCCACACGTTCGGACAGGCCTCACGCATGAAAGTAGCAGCAGAGGAACCCAGGTGTTTGTAATCCCATCAACGGCCAACATCCCAAGACTTAAAAGTAAGCTCTCAGAAGTGCGAGGCCGCAAAGATATCTTATAACCTACTTTTTGCCCTGGAAGAAACTTGCAAGCTACTGAGAGCTTCCTGCCCACATGGGACAGTCTTGCAAGCTTCCCATGGTGTATCTATATGCCAAAGCCAGTAACCAGCTGAATCTCATTCCCCTGACTCTGAAGAGCCTCCAATGCAAGAGAGAGGCTTCTAAGATCTCAGGGATAGGACGAATACAGAGGTTACTGAGACAGCTTGAGCCACTCGATGATCAACGGGATTTCGTGATCGTGATCGTTTGACCCAACAATACCATTTCTGGAAAAATAACTTGGGGGCCCAAAAACATACAGCAGAAACACCATCTGTACTCCTATGTTCATCGCAGCACTATTCACAACAGCCAGAATCTTGAAACAATCTGAGTGCATGAGAATAGAAATGAATCGATAAAAAATATGCAAATAGTGAGAGAGAAGAAAGCGACATGATAAAAGCTATCCCGTTCACAATTGTGCCTCAAAAAATCAAATACCTCGGAATCAGCTTAACTAAGGAGGTAAAGGACTTGTATAATGAAAACTACAAAACGCTACTTCAGGAAATAAAACAAGACATGAGGAAATGGAAAAATATCCCCTGCTCATGGATTGGGAGAATTAATATTGTCAAAATGGCAATTCTCCCCAAAGCATTGTACAAATTCAATGCTATCCCTATAGGGATACCCTTGTCATTCTTCAAAGAAATGGAGCAAGCGCTCCTGAAATTCATATGGAACAATAAGCCCCCACGAATAGCTAAAGCAATTCTTGGGAAAAAGAAAATGGGAGGAATCAACCTCCCCAACTTCCAACTCTACTACAAAGCGGTAGTCATTAAAACAGCTTGGCACAATCCACAGAGAAGCGGCAGGCATTCTGGTGAGCAACGCGGCCCGGACAATGCTCCGGACCCGAATCAGGGCCAGCAACACCGGGGGGCCGGAGGGAGGAGGTGCCGCCAGCACACCTTCTCCGGATGGAACCCCGGCAACACTGGGCAGCAACTAACACGGCTCCAGGATTCGGGACTGGGACAGATCCGAGCTGCGCGGCCGCTAGTGTGGCCGCGCGACCTTTTCTCTCAGAGAGCCAGCCCTGTGTAACCTCAGAGATCCAGCACCTGAGTAACCTCAGAGAGCCAGCACCTGTGCAACCTCGGAGAGCCAGCACCAGAGTAACCTCAGAGAGCCAGCCCCTGTGTAACCTCAGAGAGCCAGCACCTGTGTAACCTCAGAGAGCCAGCACCTGTGTAACCTCAGAGAGCCAGCACCTGAGTAACCTCAGAGAGCCAGCACTGTGTAACCTCAGAGAGCCAGCACCTGAGTAACCTCAGAGAGCCAGCACTGTGTAACCTCAGAGAGCCAACCCTGTACAACCTCCGAGAGCCAGCACCTGTGCAACCTCCGAGAACCAGCACCTGAGTAACCTCAGAGAGCCAGCCCTGCGCAACCTCAGAGAGCCAGCCCTGTGTAACCTCAGAGAGCCAGCACCGGCACAACCTTAAAAAGTTATTTTGATGTGGTTGGAGGTCATGTGGGGGAAGGGTGATGCAGGCCGAATACAGACTAGAGACTGAACACAATGGCCACTCAACACCTTTATTGCAAGCCACAACACCTAATCAGAGAGAGAGAACAAAGGGGAATTCCCTGCCATAGTGGCAGGGTGGGGTGGGGGGAGACGGGACTGGCGAGGGGGGGAGGGATGTTGGGTTTACTGGTGGTGGAGAATGGGCACTGGTGAAGGGATGTGTTATCGAACTTTGTATGGGGGAAACATGAGCACAAAGATGTATGGATCAGTAACTGTACCCTCACGATGACTCTCTAATTAAAAATAAACTAATAAAAAAATAAAAAAATAAAATAAAAAAAAACAGCTTGGTACTGGAACAAAGGCAGAGCCGCAGACCAGTGGAACAGGGTTGAATACTCTGACACATCCCCCCAAATATATGACCATCTAATCTTTGATAAGGGGGCAAAAAAGGCGAAGTGGAGCAAGGAAAGCATGTTTAACAAATTGTGCTGGCAAAACTGGACAGCTACATGCAAAAAAATGGGCTTAGACCTCCACCTATCACCATGTACAAAAGTCAGATCAAAATGGATTAAGGACCTCAACATCAGACCCGAATCCATAAGGTACATTGAAGACAAGGTCGGCAAAACCCTCCACGACATTGAAGCCAAAGGTATCTTCAAAGCTGACACACCACTGGCCAAGCAAGTGAAAACAGAGATAAATGAATGGGACTATCTCAAACTAAGAAGCTTCTGCACCTCAAGAGAAACAGTGACCAAAGTACAAAGACAATCTACAGAATGGGAAAGGATATTTATGCAGTACCCATCCGATAAAGGTTGATAACCAGGATATACAGTGCACTGGTTGAACTCCACAAGAAGAAAACTGCCAACCCGATCAAAAAATGGGGTGATGAAATGAACAGAAGCTTTCCTAAAGAAGAAATCCGAATGGCTCAGAGGCACATGAGAAAATGTTCCACATCACTAATCATCAGGGAAATGCAGATCAAAACAACCATGAGATATCATCTCACACCACAGAGACTGGCCCACATCCCAAAAAACAAAAGCAACCGGTGTTGGCGTGGATGCGGGGAGAAAGGGACTCTTCTTCACTGCTGGTGGGAATGCCGACTGGTTCAGCCCTTTTGGAAAACAATATGGACGATTCTCAAAAAATTAGAAATTGAGCTTCCATTTGACGCAGCAATACCACTCCTGGGAATATATCCCGGAGAGGCAAAAAGGTATAGTAGAGATGGCATATGTATTTCTATGTTCATTGCAGCACTGTTTACAATAGCCAGAATCTGGAAAAAACCAGAGTGCCCCAAAACAGATGACTGGTTAAGGAAACTCTGGTACATCTACACAATGGAATACTATGTAGCTGTCAGAAAACATGAAGTCATGAAATTTGCATATAAATGGATCAACATGGAAAGTATCATGTTGAGTGAAATGAGTCAGAAAGAAAGAGACAGACATAGAAAGATTGCACTCATATGTGGAATATAATGTAACTGAGAAGTACAAGTTGGCAACGATGAAACTTCTGGCAGATATCTCTCTGGACTTAGTTACTAAAATACTAAATTACAGAAACCCAAAACTGAGAGGCCGATAAGTGTGGTCACTCGACCTTATACCTCTTCATCCTCAGCAATGGAAAACAAATTATCTAATGCTTCCTTTTCAGTAGGTCTGACTTTAGGGGAGAGACTCTCCAAACAATAATAGTGAGTTTTGTTGAAATATTGTATGCAATCAAAGTGAAAGTAAAGTGAAATTTATTAGTTACACAGGCGGGGGGGCTTAGGGTGGGGGGGCTAGGGGCGTGGGGGGGTTAGGGGTGTGAGGGGGCGGGGTGGAGCTATACCGGGATTCTTGGTGGTGGAATATGAGCACTGGTGAAGGGATGGGTATTCGAGCATTGTATAACTGAGATTTAAACCTGAAAACTTTGTAACTTTCCACATGGTGACTCAATAAAAAATTAAAAATAAATAAATAAAAAATAGCAAATAGACTAAATATATATATATATATATATATATATAGCACATCAACAGAATGGAATACTATGCAGGTGTCAGGAAAAATTAAGTCATGAAATTTGCTTATAAACAGATGGACATGAAGAGTATCATGCTTAGTGAAATGAGTCAGGAGAACAGATATAGAATGACTGCAATCATTTGTGGTATACATAAATACATATAGTAGAGGACTGATATCCATGGCCAGAGAAAAAAGGGGCTAGGAGGACTGGCCAATGAGTGGAATCAACCACAGGTACATATAGGGTGGAGGTTAGATAAGATAAAGAAGGGACCAGTATGAAAATAATAGCTGG
The DNA here is from genome assembly GCF_027595985.1 of Sorex araneus. Taxonomy (NCBI): domain Eukaryota; kingdom Metazoa; phylum Chordata; class Mammalia; order Eulipotyphla; family Soricidae; genus Sorex; species Sorex araneus. The sequence goes on along the minus strand of NC_073313.1, from coordinate 57,267,144 downwards.
ATGGGGTCGGAGTGATAGCACAGTGGGTAGGGCATTTTCCCTGCATACGGCCAGCCCGGGTTTGATCCCCAGTATCCGATATGGTCCTCTGAGCACCGCCAGGAGTGATTCCTGAGTGCAGACCCAGGAATAACCCCTTAGCATCGCTGGGTGTGACCAAAAAAAAAGGAAAAATAAAAATAATAGCTGGAAATCATCATGCTGGACAAGAACTGAGTGCTAAAAGTAGGTAAAGAAATATACACGACAACCTTTTGGTATCTGTATTGCAAACCACACTTCCCAAAAAGAGAGAAAGTGAAAGAAGAAAAGTGCCTGCCATAGAGGCAAGCTTGGGGGTGAGGGGTGATGGGAGGGAATCTAAGGACATTGGTGCTGGGAAATGTGGAGGAATGAGTGTTGGAACACTGTATGTCTGAAACCTAATCATAAGCAGCTTTGCAACAGCAATTAAATATAACAGTAATTGGATAAAAATCTTTAAAAAATTAAAAGATGCCCTACTGAATGGGAGAAAGTATCAGCTAGAGGGTTAATATATACATCAGGAAAAGGGATAATATATACATATATATGTGTATACACACATATGAAGTACTCAAAGTTCAAAACAAAAATCCAATAACCAGGTGTAGGACACTTGCATCTGGCCAACCTGGGCTCACCCCCTGACATCCCACAGGGTTCCCTGAGTCTTCTATGAGTGATCCAATCGCAGAGCCAGAAGTAAGCCCTGAGCACAGACAGATGTGACTACAAAGCAAAGCAAATCCAATAACCCTGTCAAAAAATAGGTTAAGTAAATTAAAGAGATACTTCTCTAAAGAGATACAATTGGCATGAAAAAAGTATCCAGTAACACTTATTTGGGAAATGCAAATCAAAACAAAAATGAGACATGCTCTCACATCAGTGAGATTGGCATATATCAAAAAGATGTATCAAACACCTGGCTTTTTAAAAATGAAACTCTCATTCACTACTTCTGGGAAGGTTGTCTGGTTAACCCCTTGTGGAAAACAGTATGGAGATTTCTCAGAAAAGTATGACCCACTGATTCCACTTTTTGGTTTCTATGCTCAAAGTACAGAAATATTAACTGGAAAAGATACATTGCAGCACTTATTACAATAACTAGGGTTTGGAAAGAAAACAAATGTCCAATAACATAAATGGATCGAGAAGTGTGGGTAAAAGACAACATGGAACTCTATGCAGCCACAAGGAAGGATGAAATGTTGCAGCTTGTTGCAACTTGAATGGAACTGGACCATGTAATTTTAAGTGAAACAAGACAGAGGGAGGACAAATTCTGCTATTTTCACTTATCTGTGATATATAACAAGACAAGGAATAGAAAGTATATAAAAAATGGACAAACCTGAGAGCCTATGTTATAGAAATTAGGATATCAAGGAAGAAAGGCATAGGTAAGACCTGGACATAGGAAAGACACAGGAATATTCGTTGGGTACTTACTTGGGCACCTCAGTAATGTAGAGGTGAGGTGACTGTACACAACAAAACCATTATCAGCAAGACTACTGTAAATATGTAATGCAAAAAATAAGTCTGTTAAGGAGCCAAGTTAGTATAGAAGAACAAACAGACATTTATGGTGGGTTTGGAGTTTGAACACATTATGCATAAACTGTTTTTAATAGCTTTATAATTAATAATACCTAAATTTAAAAATTAATTGTAGTCATTATTAGCTTATATTGAATTTTAAAATTTTATGAAGAACTAAAGCATAATATTTGTAGATATACACATATTTGTGGTATTCAATTTCAGAGTGGAAGGAGTAGATGGAACCAAAACATCTGAAGAAAGTGCTCTAGAGTCCAGGGAAAGATACATTATACAACCTAGATACCATCTCTTGGTATAACATAGAATTATTTGGAATTCAATTAATGATATGCTGAATAAAATAGTGAATTTTGTGGGAATTATTTTTTTTCTATTAGTGGTCTCCAAGCTGATAAAGGTGGAGGGAAAGAAACAGAGCCTGCCCACATTTCTTCTACCTCACATTCTTCCCAGCTGTAGATACACCCAACTTGCCTAGACCCACACTTGTTGTTTTACTTTCTGCTTCATCTGTTGTTAGTACAGTCCTTCCACCTAAAGAGTAAGTTAAAAACCAAGTCTTATCCTGTCAAATTTATACCTTCTAGAAAGGCAAGAAGAGGAACATATCCTACAAGCCCAGTATTCTGTGGAGGGAAAAGGACAGAATTCTCATTATTGTGATTTACCCTTATCCTTATTTGGCACTTTGAACTAAATTTGGTTTTATCTTGTTCCTGGCTATGCTTTCAGGTATAACTATTCAGCAAGCATAGAATCAAGCCTGGGTTAGTCATGTGTAAGGCAAATACTCTATCCAATGTATTATCACTCAGGGCCCTGAACTCATTTTTATTAGAATTACAACCCTCAAGTTCCTATATATTCCTGCCATCCCATATCAGTTCTCTATTCAGTTGGGTATCACTTGGGAATTTTGGTGGCCCTGGAAATTGTACCAACCCACAAGAGTTCTTCCTACACTTAAATTGCCCTTCACCTTATCTAATTCTCCCATTCCCTGGAGACCACGACACATGGAATCAATGTAAAACCTCTATTAAGAACCTCAGTAATAAAAAAAGTAGTCCCAATTCAGTCACAGGAAAAAACTGCCTCACTATGGATGGTGTTTTGTCTTTTTTTCCTTTTTAAATGTTTGTCTTTTTTCCTTTTTAAGTATTGTTACCAAGCAATTACTGTTGTTTTAATACTTTTAGAGTCTACACAAGAGGAGAGGCAAACATCACTAGAACTTTGTTGACTCAGTGATTTAGGGATTCCCCAATGATCCGGTAATGTGAGGATTAGATGGTTAGGGCTTCCTGGAAAGACAGTATAGGGAAATGCTACCAAGATCAGGACAAAGGTAAATATCTGCCTGTTTATCTGCCTCATTAAGCAGTGTAACTGGCAGTATGTCTTCACAGGAAGGCACTTTGTCAACTTACTCACTGTATGTCTCTACCCCAATTGCTTCCACCACTATGAGCAATTTCACTCTGCCTGGATAACACAACCAGTACCCTGGCTTATTGGGTCATTGAGCATTCATCTTCAGGAACCATTAACTCCTTGAAACTTATGGTCACCCAAAGATATTTGCTGTCTTCATAATTACGATAATCTCATTGGCTATTTGATTAGGCCCCCAGTTTCTATTTCCCTTAACACCCTTTCCCAGATATCTAGACCACTGCTAGACACATAAGACGTTCACTCACCATTCTTTCCTTCTTGTAGACTTGACTGAAATTCCTACCTACGACCCCCTGCATTCATTTCCCAGTCACAATCCAATCTTTCACATCTCATGTTTTATTCTCATCTTTTCAAATGCCATCTGGGTTCCTTCATTCTATCATTAATTGCATGTGTCAAGCATTGGGGACTTAGTAGCAAACGTACAAGCCCACACTAATTGCCTTTTTTCTTCTTTTTAAAACAAATTCTTTGCTTTAGAGCTATACCCAGAAATGTTCAGGGGTGCCTCCTGGTTCTACACTTATAAATTGACTCCTGGTAGTGCTGGAGGGCATATGGGATGTCAGGTATTAAACCGGGGTTGGCTATGTGCAAGCACCCTACCTGCTGTACTATCCAGCAGCCGTCATTTTTATCTTTACTCCACCCATAAATAACAGACAAAAACCTTGGAATAAACTGACGTCATGTTGATTCCTACACCAATATTACTGAAGGGCTAAAGAGATAGTGCAGAGGGTAAGGAGCTTCAACCAACCTGGATTAAATCCCCAGAGCTCCATAATGTCACCTGAGTCCACCAAGAGTGATCCATGAAGGCAGAGCCAGGAATAAGCCCTGATTACAACTGGGTGTGGCAAAAAACCAAGTTAATTTGTGGGGGTCAGAGAGTACAGTGGATACGGTGCTTGCCTTGCAAAGTTGAGCTAGGGCTCAGCTCAATCCCTGGCACCCACATGGTCCCCCAAGCCCACCAGGAGTGATCTTTGAGTTCAGATTGAGGAGTAAGCCCTAAACACAGCTGGACCAGGCACAGAAACAAAATTACTGAGCACCTTGCTATGAGAAAGAAATTTCCCTCCACAACATATACTGCAAACCCTGTGGTCCATCCTCTGTTAGGGCCCGCACAGGCTGGATCCTTCTATAGTCCCATCTTCAGGTCCTTAATGGCTAGTCCTTTATCCCAGGGTTTCTACCCTGTCAAGGAATAAATACATGTGTCAATCTTCAACCTCTCCCTACTGCCTGTTTGACTAGCCTTTCCCATGAGAAAATTTCTCGTGTTCCTGTGTCTTCCATTAGCTCCCCTCCTGTCTAACCCAAATTTCTTAAAAGGAATACACACATGCATACATATATACACATATGTGTGTGTTTGTATTAAATATCCAGCCACTTCTACCTCTGCCCTCTTCTACCTCTGTTCTGCTTTCTGCCCCAGGTTTTCTCACCTCAGGGTCTGTTTCCAAAATATGCATGCCCTCTATGACTGTAATAGTCTCATGATTCCTCACACCTCTGCAATCATGCCTACCTTCAGGCTAGAAACGGGGCTCCACCTATCCAAGACAGACATGCCAATCTCATTTCTCTAAATCCAACAAATAGCTTCAAACTAAGGATAGACTGTGGTGAAAATTTCCCGATTCATTTTCAAAACTGATACCAAAATTTGAAAGCCCATACAAAAAGAAAACCAAAAATACTCAGAAATGGTAAATAGATTTAATGTAGAATAGAATGTGAACTTCAGTTGATTGATAGTGGCTGCCTAGGATGCTATGTTGAGTAAATTTCAGAAGACGCACCCTGGCTTGAAGAGAAAGACTGCTGATATTAGCAATATCTGTAAACACAAGTAAAAGAAAATCAAAGTCAATTATTATCAACTGAACAGGAAGGAATAAAATGCACAAGCAGTGTCTCCCACACTTGCCACATGGCCTGCCCTCCAACCCAGGTCAATCTCCCATCCACATCCCATTCCCAACCTTAGCTCCCCTGTCTAATTAGCAGATACCTGAAATCTCACTTGTAGGAGAAACCACAGGCACCGGAGCTGCCACTGGTGCTGGCACCAGCTCCACCAAGGCCTGAAAAGAGCCCCAAAGTGAGAGTGGCAGTGAGGCTAGTGTTGGCAGTAAAGCCACCATTGGGACTAACACTGGCACCAGCACTAGCCTCTCCACTCTCCTGGGCTTTGGCTTTAGCTTCAGCTCCTGCCTGGATCCGAGATTTGGCCCATGGTCCAATATCGGCTTCATCCCAATTGCAGGGTCCAGCGGCATTTTCAGAACCAAGCCCGATGCCCATCTGTGCTCTAATCTCAGCCCTTGCCTTGGCTTCAGCTGCAGCCTCAGCTGCAGCCTTCATATCTGCTTCCATTGCCTCCCGGTACTGAGCTGCCCATTCTTTGGGATCCTTCTTTTGTACCTAAAACAGAAACAACTAGCATCAGAAGGGCAGAATTATACTGAGCCCATATTGTATGTTAGGCATCATGCAACACGTGTAGACCAATATAAATAATGTTATCCTAGAAATGATGCACTAAATATTTCATCCCTGATCTGACATGTACAAGTTCCGTGACTTTGTTGTCATTAACAACTTCTTTGAACCTCATTGTGTCATCTAGTAGGGCAATGATATGTTAGTTGTAAGGATTAAGTGATTGAGATGAAGCACTTGATACATTAACGTAAGTTTCATAATGTTCAGATATAAGCTGCAAGCTGCTTCGCACACAGCCATCCCAGCAAACCCATGCTCTTGACATACCTAGCATAAACAGCTCTTTAATTACCTTACAGGCAAACTTGAGGACTTTCATCTTGCTTGTCTCATAGTAGGAGCGCAAGCCCCAGAAGAACTCATACTCAGGAGGACTGCTATTAGGGACTCTGGCATAGTCCAAGTACCTTGAAAAGAGAAGTTTAAACTTTCATATCTGATACAACCCACAGCCCACCCATGTATGTACTGCACAGGTTCTAGGTAAAAACCACCCCCAACACGTGTAGGGTAGTTTTTCACATGATGGCCACAAGTTTTGTGCCCCTTGTCAATGAACTCAGATTATGTTGGGTTTGTCGTGAATAAAGGAAACATTTCAGACCTCTTCTCTGAGAATACTCCACCACAGGGTTTTGTCAAGGCCTGATTAGCCCCTGAGATAGTTCCGAGAGGAAATAGTAAACCAAGAGAAGTATACACCATGCATACCCTAGACGGTGTGTGAACACACAACTATGTATATGTGCGTATATGTGCATATGTACACATGAACATCAGCACACCTATGGGTGCACACATACTCTGAAAGAACCAAAAAGACATTACACCCCTATCAAAAGCAGGAGAGCTATAAGAACATAACAACTAATATTCCTAACAACTGAGCTAAGCTCAGACTTCCACTCTAAGCCCCAATTTCCTGAATGAAATAATAGCACCTACTTATCTGAAAATTATGAAAATAAATTGAGATGTACAAGTTCCCATCATAACACATGGCTGCCTGAAGCTAATATTCTATGGCTTTTCTTTATGTAACTTAACTTCTGCAAAGTTCTGGTTAGCATACTAAAAAGAATCAAGGCACTAGGGCCACAACTCTTCCATTCATTTATGTGCAACCCTGAGTAAATGCCTTTACCTCTCTAAGCCTCAATTTCCTCACAGGTACAATGCTGGTGATGATAATGCCTCCTTTGTAAAATTTTTAAGAGGGAAGCATGAGAATACATGTGGAAATGTACTTTCATTTTCCCTATCATTGCCTCAGGAATAATTACCATTAGCATACACATATATATGTATGTGTACATACACACATCATAGCTTTATCACTTGATTCTGAAATAAGCAAAATGCATAGAACATACTAACAATGAACACTTACTTCTGCTTCACAAATTCATCAGTGATGAGTTTTTTCACATCCCCAAAAAGCGAATGATGTATCCTGACAACAGGGGGAAAATAAATTCATATACACAAACATGCACTCATAGCAGCGGCACTTCCCAGCTATAGACAAAGGCATTTCCATTATGCAGGAAGATTGTAGTGCAAGAGGAAAGCACCATAAAGATAGTGAGAAAAGGAACAGAGTTTAGGACCATTTCCCTACCCACCCAAGTCAGTCAGACCCTCTATTAGTCCAACAGCTCCTCACACAGCCCCAGAACCACACTTTCAGTTCCACCAGACCACTAGGCTGATGAAAATCCAGGATCCTCCTCTCTTGCCAAAGGACAACATGGACAGCCAATGCTGAAAGAGCCAAATCATACCCAGGACGCAGCCCCAGTTTGCGCAGCACTTCCCAGATGACAGCTGCAAGGGGAGGCAAAAAGACACAGGGACAGAAAATGAACACATGAAATCTGACATGGTCATTCATTCAGATGCATGTCCAGCCACTCACCCTCACTGGAGCGGTTTCCATTCATGAAGATGATGCTGAGAAGCACCATAAGGAGACCCAGCTTTGGTGAATCCTTGGTCCTAGGAGAGTTAACAGGATAGTGAGGTTTCTGTCCAACATTCAATTACAAAAATACATACTATCCTGCTCACTAAGAACCTGGGGCAAAGCATCTATACCATTAAGCCTGTCTCTTGTTAGTAAAATGGTAACACCACATTATCTCTTCCCCAGGTTGCTAAAAGAAGGAAAGAAATTCTGTTATCCTGATATAATCCAGGCACACTATCAATATAAGTATCCTCATTCTCTGTGACTCTTCAACCCCCAGAATGCTACACACAGTCCCACTGATACTTCTTCCCTTGGAGCACAGTTATCCACCCATACCAAGAAACCTTCCTGTGAGAACTATTCTTCTAAAGCCAAAGTAGGCACTCAGCAGGAAGAACAGTATGTTTCTACAAGCTTCAATCATAATCAGATAGCACTACAGTATACAGAAATACAAGCAAGTGTGGGCACTAGTAAAGGGTTTTTTTTGGCCCCATTTTTCCAATACTCTAAGGAGGTGTGAGGAGAGAAAACAGGTAGAGTACTACCAAGGACAAAAATCATTAGTCCCCTCCATCCCAGACCTTTCCCAGCTTACGTTCCCAGTATGCCTGCATCAGTGGGCTCTAAAGTACTGAGGAGAATATACAAGTGGTCATTCTTATCAATTTCCTTCAGTTGGATGCCAAAAACCTGTGGATAGGGAGAAGAGCTTGTGAAATAACAATATTCAACTTCCAGGGTATCCCAGAGCTACCCATGTAACTACAGTGTGTCTGTGTTTCTGTGTGTGTGTGTGTGTGAGAGAGAGAGAGAGAGAGAGAGAGAGAGAGAGATCAGTGAGATAATGCACATAGAGCATTTATCTAGGTAGCCAGCACACTGTAACACAGTAAACAGGCAGTAAATATACCATTGTTTTCAGCATCATCTCTGTAATTAGTGGAAATCAGAGAGACAAAGAATAGGTAATGTACAGATATGCAAGAACCTGAAATATGTTACAAGACGTGTCCAGCAGCAAACAAAAAATAAGACTACAGCATTCTGGGTCCTAGTCATACCTCTACCACTGACTTGATGTGTGACCCTTGGCTAGCCAACACCCTTCCCTAAGCCACTATCTGCCCATGTACAGAGTGATCGGATGGAAGAGTGAGTGCCCATAGTCCCCTCCAGCAGGGAAATGTATACCTTCATTGAAATCAATGTTTTCCCAGTGTGCCCATCCCCCAGAACTGCCCCTTCACCTTCTCCAAGGTATAGCCTGCTCGTTCAATGATTTCAGGATACACATCAGTGTATTCTTTGATGATGTCCTTCAGCATGTCTGCAAGGGGAGAGTGTTGGGAGTGCCTGGGCTGAAGTGAAGCCAGGTAGTCCCCATACCCAAGCTACAGACCCTTTGCCAACCCTGTTGTGGGTAGCAAAAACAGGTTCTTAGCTAATGAAGAGAGATCCTAGCACTGCCAAATTAGGACTTTGAGGGACAGAAATGGGACCATAAGAGCAAGGAGTTCCCCCAGTACATGGGGGGAAGAAGTCAAAGGAGGGCAATCTGGGGTAAGGAGGTTTAGGAGGACTCTACCTGAACGCTTGATGGGAATCTTCGTCTGGTCTTTAACCAATAGGTACTTCACCAAATCATTTGCCTGGGAGAATATAAAATATGAAAAAATATATATTTGCAGAAGAATTGGAAAAATAGTAGCAAAGTGGACAGGCAAGGCAGTGGATAGAAAAGCTGCAGAAGATAGGTTTCTTACCCTCCCTTGCAAAAGGGCCACATCCCGAGGTGGTGGTGCTTCAGGCTCTTGGGCTGACTGGAGCTTGGCAGCTCTGCGGCGAGCCTTACCCCTACGGGCCTTAGGTGACCTAAGGGATAGCAAAGCTCTCCGGGCCCAAGCAGCCAGTCGAGTCCTTGATGCCCTTCGAGCCCAAAAGGCTATGGGGCCCCTTGAAGCCCTACGGGCCATTGAGGCCATTAGGGCCTTTGAGATCCTTCGACCACCTGTGGTTCCAGAAGCCTGACTCTGATCACTATTGCCATCCTCTTCCCCATCCAGATGTTTCACCTGCACCATCAAAAAAGCAGAACATCACCAAATGAAATAGTTTTCCTTTCCATAGAAGACCCTATCTCTTCAAGGAAGTAACGTCTAACCTCACTCCTACAGGAAATCTGACTTACTAGACAGTGACTACACTGAGTCGTGGGTTAATCTTTGCAGGTTTCTAAGCATCCTTAGTTTCATCCCTACCAGGTCAGAAGCAACCCAACTGCTTGGCTTCATTCCAGCTCTTCCTATGTTCACCACTGGATTTCATTAGTATGTCCTTGGGCAAGTCACTCCACCTGCATGGAACTCAACTTCCTTCTATAAAGCTGCTTTCCTTTCACGATTTAATGAAATAACCTGTGGGAATGTACCTAGTTCAATACCCAACACATGGTCACTACTATGTAAATATAAGCTATATTACATTCAAGTTACATCCACATATTTGTCTCATCTCACCAGTCTGAGCAATCTAAAGACAGACATTATACCACATTTTTTAAGTATCCCTCATATCTTTGATGAGCACAGAGAATGTAGATGTCTGTATAACAAATGAACCATCTGAGGAGCGGAAAGGCAAGGGTAGTGATTACAAAGACTTACCTTTCGGGCTTTCTTGGCCTTGACCTTGGGCCGAGTGTCCAGAGTCTCCTGAGCCTGGACTGCTGCACCCTCAGGCTCAGATTCATCAGCTGGAGCCTGAGCAGCAGTTGCCTCAGTTTCCAAGGTCTTTGCATTGACTTTTTTATCAGTCACACAGCTGTCCTTTTTGGTCTCAGTGACAGGCATTTTCACAGCCTTTGGGTCAGCATTCTGTGTCTTGGTATCAGCTGCTGGACTCTTCTTTTCAGCTGCCAGAACCTGGGTATCAGTCAGCTTAGTGGTAGGTGAGGCCTGAGTGGCAGCTGCCTTCTGAGCCTCTGGGGCCTTTGAGACCTCTGTGACTTTTGAGACCCCTGCAGCATTTAACACCTTCATGACCTCTGAGACCTCAGGTGCCTTTGAGGTCTTTGTTGTCTTTGAGACCTCTAAGTTCTGGGTTGCTGACAACGAGGTCTTCATCTCCAAGCCACTGACCTTTTCTGATGCTTTAGTCTACAATCGGAAGCACAGAATCTGATGGACCATCTCCCCACAACCAAGTAAGCAAAGTACTCCAAACTTCTAGCGTTTTACTTCTCTAACCTTGCAGTGGGCTCTCAATCGGTCCAGTAAAAGTCCCCCTTTCTTTGGGGAGGGAGTGAAAGCTTACACTCCAATCCTCCTTCCTCCTTCTCTTCTCCCATTCCTGTTTCCCTTCCTCCCACCCTCTAATGGGAGATGGATCCAGGTAGCAAAGTGGGTGGAGGTGAAGGGTAGGAGTTAATGGCCGAGGAATTTGGAGCAGCAACAGGGAGTGGAGCAGAAAAAGAAGCTAAGGTCTTACCTGGAAGCAGGTTGCATCCGTACCACTCTCACTTGCTTCAGACATGTCTCAAGTTAACCGGTCAAAAACTGAGCCTGACGGAGAGAAGGCCTGGGTTACAGAAGAGCCCAAGTAATGTCCACTCGGCTCTTCTGTCTACAGACTGATCTCCACTCTAGGTCCACAATCCCCGCCCCTCCCCCACGCCCACTGATTCAGTTTTCAAATTCAGTTATCCAGAGCATCTAGTTCTCAGTTCTCAGCAGCCGCACCCTCCCTTGTCTCCAGGATAAAATGCCAGCGCGGCAGCTGAGTACCCCGCCCCTTTTCCAAAAGCACCCCCCTCCAAAGCCGCAGGTTAACTGTACGCATGCGCGTCTCCTGTACGACTCTTCAGAGCCCCGCCTGCTTCCCTAGCACAAGCCCTTTCTTTGAAGTCTACGGCGCACATGCGCATTCACTAGCGGGCACGTCCCAGTAAGGGCTCCTCGCCACACGCCCCTTTCTGGCGATCTGTAACGCGCATGCGCACAAGTGACGCTCTCAGCTCAGCGCCCTTCCCAATACACACGCCCCACTCCAGGTCCGCAGTACCGTCCCGTCCCGCCCCCTCCCCAAGAAGTCTCCTTCTCAAATAGACGTCGCCCGTGGCCGTGGCCCCTCCCCTACTCACACCCATTTCATGAAGTCCACTGTGGAAAGAACGGTACCGCTCTTTCTCATAACACACCCCCCCGCCAGACAGAGGCGAAAAGCCTGGAACGTTTGACCACTCCCCTCGTATCCCCCCTCCTCAAATCAGTATTGAGCTAGTGATTCCATCTTGGGCCCAAGCAAACGGACCAGTCTCCTCCCTCCCAGCCGGATGGATCCGGTACAATCCGGTCTTCATGGCAGAATTTTTTTCCATATCCAGAGGGTGGGGCCGACCCCTACCCAGTTCCGAGCTGGGCCGAGCTGCTCACCTCGTCCTGCTGGAATTCCCAAGCTCGTCCACTCTCTCCAAGACCCTCGGAAACTGTGAGACTGCCCTACCCCCATTCAGGCCGGAAGTGGTCCCGCCTCTTTCCGCCTCCCTAGGGGGGCCTCCGTCCCAGCCATTCTGCCCATCCCCCGCTCCCAACTGCTCATTCCTTACTCCCCCCATCCTCCGTATTGCCGCTGCCTCTCTCTACTCCCTTCGTATTTCTCATTTACCACACAGAAGTCCCTATTCCAGTTCTTACATCCTCCTCTCTGTTGCCATGCACTCCGTACCCCAATATTCTTTAACCCTTCTCATTCCCTATTTTGATCTCTGGATTTTCACTTCCCCTTAATTTAATCCTTCCCCCATCATATTCCCTGTTTCTCAGTCAAACCGCCCGTTCACCTTTTATCTCCCGCGCCCTCCACTAGATTTTTGCTTCCTAAGTTCATACAAGCCTACAACTCTTATCTCTTCTCCCAGCCTACATCCCACTGTGGGTGACTTCTCCAGCTGCAGTGGTGCCGAGAAGAATTTCCCACCTGCCTAGCTATAGGCTCTAGGGGGCTGGAACCTACCCGCCAGGAAACTTTAATCTCAGCACCCCTCACCTGTCTTTGAATGAGTCTGGAATGCGTCTGCCTTCTCCTAGTCCTCCTGGAAGTCTCAGCCTCCTGGAATAGAGCTGCAGCCAGTCCAGTCCAGCCCCTTTCCGCAGCCCCCTGCCAACCCCCCTTCTTCTTCCTCGGGGGTGGGGCAATGAGGCCCAGCTCAGGGCTCTCTGACGCCAAAGCCAGTGTTCATGCCTCCGTACCAGACTCAGTCTGAAACCTTTCCAACTAAAACCAGCCCATTCAAAATGATTCATTCATTAAAATTATATATTTTTTAATTACAAAGGTAAAGTGTTGTTTTGTGAACGTTTAAATATGAAGGAATATGTAACATATAAATGAAAGGCCACCCTTACCCAATACGATAGAAATGATCATAATTAATAGTTTGATATTCATTCTTCCAAATCTTGTTCAATTTAAATACTAATTATTTGAGTTTTCTCCCCAGAATGGTACACTATGCCTGCTTTTCTGTGACATCACTCTTCCGCTCCCCAGTTATATATTCTAAAAATTTTATGTAGTGCACTTTTTTCTAAATATGCATGACTTTTTCTTTTATAGCTGCCCTATAACTGATTTAACCAGTCCAGGATACATGAACGTTATTTTCCACCACGTTTACTATTACAATGCTACATGAAATATTCTTGTATCTATAATGGTTTTTATGTTGTTATGGTACCTGTTTTTTGCTAATTCAAATACTACAGAAACTATTCCATTTTATATAAAATCAGTCAACTTAATTTCAAAAGGTATATGAAATAGCATCCCCAGCCATGTTCTCTCATAAATTTGTGTTGTAAAAATTGCAAATAGTTTGTGTTGTTTATGGTATTATTACTGCACGTGATTTAATTTTATGTAGTGAAATATATGAGGGTTTATCATGACTAAGTTCTCTTCATTATTTGAGATGCTCTCCACAATTTTATTGCAATATCGTTTCATTTATCAAGAACTTTTATGATTTCATTTTTACATTTAAATATTTAATTATTTAAAATATTTGTTTTTTTAGAATTCAACTTGTTTTCCAAACTATTAGTTTCTTATCCTATCCCATGTATAAATTAATCCATCCCCCATCCCACTGCTTTGAAATGGCACTTTTATAATAATCTAAATTCACAAAAGATATTGGATCTATAAAAAACACATCAAGATGTATAAATAATAGAAAGTAGATAAAAATTTCTTAGTTCTAAAGTATGAAAGCATAATGAGAAAACCCAAGAGCATCAATTGGAAAAATATTAGAAAAGATAGTAGAACTTATCACAAAGGTCAGTTACAGAAATATCTTCAGTTACTTTTTCTACTGCCAAAATTCATTCACATGGTCACAAATCTGTTTCTTGAGGTCACCTTTTTCTTTATTAAGCAAATAAAATATAATTAATCCCTGTGTTCTATAGATAATTCAAAACACTCATACACAGATATTGAAGGTAGATTTGTATTCTTTTTCCTCTTTCTTTTCTCTGAATCAGTGATTCTTCCAACTAGTGATACATTAGCTCACCACTCTCTTGCCTCATAAGTCCTCTTCTCTTATTATACAGCTTTAGTTTACACTTTATATAGTCCTTCCTTTTCTTCTATTCCTACTGCTCCAAATTCCCATTTCGTCTAAATCATGAAAAACCTTGGATGCCAAGATTAGGACTTTGATCTTAACCTTGAGAACACTGAGTAATTATTAAACAGTTCTAAGCTTATATATGACATAGATATGTGTTTTAAATTATTTTACTTTTGCTTGATTATGCTGGGGATCGAACCAGTTAGTCACATACAAAGCAAGCCGATTACCTCCTCTACTCGCTCTCCAGCCCAGGTATGTGGGTTTTGGTGGTTTGGTTTTATTTTGTTTCGGGGTCACACTGGACTGTGCCCAGGCTGAATTTTGGGTCTGTGCTAAGGGATCACTTGCATCACAGAGTTTGGTAGACAGTATGTGGTGTCAGGGATACGGGTCAGCTGTGTGCAATGCAAGCACCTCAAAAGAACACCCTTTGATTAATCCATGTGGAGTATGGATTAGATATCTCCTAAAAAGAATAGTCATCCAGGTAAGCAATGACTGTAGTTTGGCCTAAAGTGGTAGCAATGGAGATAGTGACATATGACTGAACTAAGGAGACATTAAAAAACAACCAAAAATGACAAAATTTAATAAATCAGAATTATGGAAGGAGTGAGAATTACAAAGTGTCAAAGTGAACTTGGGCATCTGATTTAAGACATAGAGTAAGTTAATGGCAACTCCTTTCACTGAAATATGAAATATTAATTGAAGGGAAACGAGCCAATTGAGCACTGATTTCAAAGTTTTTGTGGAACATAAGTGGAACTATTCCACAAATAGTTAAATACATGTCTGAAGTTCAGGAAAAAGTTATAGACTGAGATTATTGATTTAACAGTCACTTAAATAATTTTTAATTAATGATAAAGGTCAAAAACCCATTGGAAGAATTTGCATCTTTTCCAAAAACAGGATCTAGGGAAAATTTCTAGTGACCAGCAAGTATCTGTAACATAGAAGGAGGAAGAGAAACTATGAGAGAGATAAGGAGAAAATCAGGAGAAAGTTGTATTGTTAGGAAGATAACTTTGCAAAAGAGTAAAAGTTCAAGTCAAGGGGCCGGAGCGATAGCACAGCGGGTAGGGCGTTTGCCTTGCACGCGGCCGACCCGGGTTCGATCCCCGGCATCCCATATGGTCCCCCAAGCACTGCCAGGAGTAATTTCTGAGTGCAAAGCCAGGAGTAACCCCTGAGCATCACTGGGTGTGACCCAAAAAGCAAAAAAAAAAAAAAAAAAGTTCAAGTCAAGAAAGTTAACTCACCTATTCGTGCAGGATGTTCTAGCCCCATCTCTAAAACTATATGATCCCTCAAATACCACCAGGACCCCAGCAGACCAATCCAAGAGTAACCCCGTAGCACTACTAAATTTGGCTCCAAAACAGAAAGAGTAAAGGTCAGTGATGTTGATTGCTTCCAAGAGAAGTTCTAAAAATTATCTAGATATCTTAACAGTTAGGTCAGTGTGATTTCTGATAATCATAGAAGTAATATTTTCAGTAAACATTTATGGCATCAATTACTAGCTGCCCGTCTTGCTATCCATTCTCCTCTTCTTCCTTGTTGTAAAGGAATATGTAATTGTTTTGCTGGGCATAGCACGTCCTAGAATAAAGACTGTGAAAATAATGGAGACATTATAAGAATAGTGACCCTATCTGATTTACAGCCTTTTTTCTTGCTAGATTTCTGAGTAGTGATTAATAGTCCAATGAAACAAAACCTTTTACTATCACAGATGTGCTCTACCTTCTCTTGCTTAAATAACACTCTTCCTCCATGGAGCACACTCTGCTAATTTTATCCTCTGTTACAGCCTCCACATCTTAAAATTCTAGTCTTACCATTGTAAGTCTCAGTTTTGGCTTTGGAATCCTGGGGTGACTTTAAAGGATTCAGTCAGAATCTTGAGAAATAATGGATTCTGTGGACTTAGGCAAAATATCAATCAAGTCTATCAGAAAGGTGTTCCCAAAGATTTTCAAAGCCAAATTTCTCCAGGCCCTTTGCAGCATCACCACCTTCATAACACAATCCCATAAACACTTATTTTATGACCTGGGGTCAGAAAACAGAAGAGAAAAGACAAATTCATTTACAACCCACCTCTTATCAGAAAGATTTCTCCCCACCTTTTTGAATTAGTCTTGTTTGGCATCTTAGGGCCATCAATAGAATCTAGGTAGCAACTGTATATTAGGCAGCCCTGTAGATGTGGAACTCATACTTGAAGGACTTACATTCCACTGTTTGAGCATTAGTCTCATTTTACAAGAGACAAAAACTAAATTTGATGAAGGTAATTTGTCAATGGGGAAACAACTTGCAAATGAAAGAGAGAAGATTTGATTCCCCATCTGCCAAATACTAACATACTAAGTTCCAGAAGTATCTTTTCCACGTCTTTTCATATATATATGAAGCACATTTTTTATTTTTATTTTTAAATTTTATTCAATCACTGTGAGATAGTTACAAGCTTTCATGTTTGGATTACAATCAGACAATGATCAAACACCCATCCCTCCACCAGTGTACATTCCTGACCACCGATATCCTGGGTATACCCCCCCCATTCCCACTCTCCCCCTGACTCCATGGCAGAAAATATTTCCCATACTCCCTCTCTACTTTTGGGCATTATGGCTTGCAACACAGACACTGAAAGGATATCATGTTTGGTCCATTATCTACTTTCAGCACGCATCTCCTATCTCGACTGATCCCTCCAGCCATCATTTTATTAGTGATCCCTTCTCTATTCCATCTGTCTTCTCCCCTCTGCTCATGAAGCAGGATTCCAGCTATGGGGCAATCCTCCTGGCCCTTCTATCTGTTGTCCTTGGGTATCAGCCTCGTGATATTATTCTATGCTCCACAAATGAGTGCAGTCCTTCTATGTCTGTCCCTCTCTTTCTGACTCATTTCACTTTGCATGATACTCTCCATGTCTATCTGCTTATAAGAAAATTTCATGACTTCATCTCTCCTAACAGCTGCATAATATTCCATTGTGTAACTGTACCAAGGTTTCTTTAACCAGTCATCTGTTTTAGGGCACTCGGGTTGTTTCTAGATTTTGGCTATTGTGAATAGTGCTGCAATGAACATATAGGTACAGATGTCATTTCTATTGTGCTTTTTTGCATCCTCGGGATATATTCCCAGAAGTGGTATTACGGGGTCATATGGAAGCTCAATTTCTAGTTTTTGAAGGACTGTCCATATTGATTTCCAGAAAGGCTGGGCCAGTCAGCATTCCCACCAACAGTGAAAGAGCGTCCCTTTTCCCCCCACATCCACACCAGCACTGGTTGCTTTTGTTCTTTTGAATGTGTGCCAGTCTCTGTGGTGTGAGATTATATCTCATTGTTGTTTTGATTTGCATCTCCCTGATGACTAGTGATGTGGAGCATTTTTTTCATGTGCCTTTTGGCCAATTGTATTTCTTTTTTGAGAAACTTCTGTTCATTTTTTGTTGGGGTTTGAGGTTTTTTTCTTATACAATTCTACTAGTGTCTTGTATATCCTGGATATTAATCCCTTATCAGATGGATATTGGGTAAATATTCTTTCCCATTCTGTGGGCTCTTTCTGTATTTGGGTCACTGTTTCTTTTGAAGTGCAGAAGCTTCTTAGTTTGATGTAGTCCCATTTGTTTATGTTTGCTTCCACTTGCATGGTCAGTGCTGTTTCATCCTTACAGATGCTTTTATGTGAAGCACGTTTTAATGTGATTTTCTTCTGTGGAGCCACATCTAACTTGATATCCACATATACATTTTGATGTTGTGAGATCAACATATATTTAGAACTCTATTTTCTATTAATGTGTGTATATGTCAAAAGTTCAAAAAAGTATATATTAATAATCGTTTCCTGGATCCAGAGGAATAATACAACAGATAAGGCCCTTGTCTTGCATATGATGACCTTCAGGAGTGATCCCTGAGCACAAAGTCAGAAGTAAAACCTTAACACTGCTGGGGAAGGCCCAAAGACCAAAAACTCAAAATCAGTAGTTCCCAGAGGGCTGGAGAGATATTACAGTGGGTAGGGTGCTTGTCTTGTACAGGGCTGACCTGGGTTCAATTCTCAGTATACCATATGGTCCCACGTGTACTGCAGGAGCAATTACTCAGTGCAGAGCCAGAAATAACTCCTGAGCATCACCAGGTGTGGCCCCCCAAACCAAAAAATAATCAGTATTACCAACTTGACTCTCCTCATTCTATCTCACTCCCTAAAAGCAATTTAACATATTCGGTTGAAGTTCTGTTGGTGGTCTCCATTACAAGTGCAGCTAGCATATATATACTAATTTCTTGGTTTATAAAATGTAGGCAATATTATGTTGACTACCTAGTAAGGCAATAATAATTTTGTTTATGCACACTGCTTTACTTTTACTTCTAATCCTCTGCAATATTTAACATTGATTTTCCTTTTTGGTTCTTGATTCTGTGACATAAAAATGGTCTAGAGACTAATGACACAGAACTAAAGAAGACAGCAATGCCTGACCAAGAGGAGTTGATATACTAGTCAGGGAGTGAGAAAATAATTGAATAAAGGATAAAAACATATAATAACTTATGTTGCAGTTTTACCGGAGAGTCAGAGGCACTTTACTCGCAGAAGAAATATATATTTTTGGGGGAGGATCACAGGACTGCCTCCGGAGGTTTTGTGTTATGGCCTGCCCAAGAGCAGCCTGTTCAACCTCCTTTTATTTATTAAATTAACATACAAACCAATCATATTCAGCCACATAGGCGAATATGCAAATCAACCAACGGAAACAGTAACTGCCATTTAAAGTTACAGTAACCAAAACATAAACCGTTTACATCCAGGCCTAGCTAGGCCTGAGATTATGGGATGTTGTACACCAACAAACTTAAATATGACAAATACTATAAAAAAATAAATCATGTAAGACGTCAGGTAAATATCATTGAGAGTGGAACGTTACTGCATTTAGGTGAGAGAAATACTGAAAATACTGAAAAAGTGGCATTGTGCAAAGAATTTCAAGATAAGAGAGCTATCAAAGTTGATACCTGAAATGCCACACTAGAGGTTGAAAGAACAGTGAAAGGCCCAGGAACAAGACCATGCCTGAGTTTTCCCCACACACACATTTTCATTTGTGAAGAACAAAAAATTTCCAGGTTGCTAAAATGGTAAAGGAATGCAGATATGAAAATAATATAAAATGAGGACAGTGGCTTGAGAGATAGTTCAGTAGGTAGGGAACTTTCCATGCACATAGCAAACCCAAGTTTGATACCTGGCATCCCATGTGGTCCCACAAACCTGCCAAGAGTAATCCTTGAGCACAGAGACAGGAATAAACGCTGAGCACCACTGGATGTGGCCCCCAAACCAAAAGAAGTAAAAAGAAACTGATGGCAGACAGAGGGTCTGATGTTGGGGAATGGCTATTTGAATAAGACCCTCTCAATTATGGGGTATTCAGAGAAGATTTTGAGTATAGATGGGAGAGAATATGATTTGGATTTTAAAGTATTGCTACTTAGTGGGGTGAAGGGAGAACCACAAAGGGAGAAGCAAGTGGGACCAGTAAAGGGCTGTTGAGGAAATCTTATAAGTTAAATGCATTGTTTCTGGTTTCATTCTTCTGAGTATGTGCCCTACAGATACTTTTCCAGTTTTGGAAAATTAGCCTTTACTATGTCCTCAAAAAATTCCTAATAATCCAAATTTTGAGCCTGCTTTACTAACCTCATGTTTTAATTTTTTTCTTTCATACCTGGTGTTTCTTTTTTCACCCATACATCTGGCAAATTTCTTCATCTCTGTTTTTCAGCTGTCCTTGATTCTTGATTTTTCCAAATTGTTTCTTTAATTTATTTATTTATTGTAAATCTCTCCACCTTATTTTTATTGAATCACAGTGATATACACAGTTAAAAAATTGTTCATTATTGCCTTTTCATCATATAATGTTCCAAGAGCCATCCCTTCACCAGTGTACATTTACCACCAACAATGGACCTAGTTTATCTTCCCCCACCTCCACTGCCTTTATGGCAGGCACTTTTCTTCTCTCTGTATTTATCTCTTTTTCTGTGTCTCTCTTTCCTTTTGGGCATTATGGTTTGTAATACAAATAATAAAAGTTATATGCCTTTACCTACTCTCAACACTCAGTTCCTGTCCAAAATGATCATTTCTAACTATAATTGTCTTGTTGGTCCCTTCTCTATCCTAACTGCCCTTTGCCCCACACACTTTTGTGGCAAGCTTCCAACCATTGACCCATCCTCTTCATGGCCCCTGTTTACCCTTACCCTTGGATTTTAGTCCCCTTTGTTTCCAAAGTGTCTTACCTTATCAGAGGCAAATTGTTCTACTCTATTTTTTATTTTTTGCTTTCTTCCTACAGAATCCTTAAATTTGCCTGAGAATCCATGGTTATCTATTCCTAGCTAAGCAAAGAGATTTGTTGCTGATACATATTTGTTTGAAATTTTGTAGGACAGTCTTCTAGCCAAGATTCTTCTCCGGATGAGAATTCTAACAGGAAACTTTGTTTGAAAGTGAGGAGTGAAGGGGCATTATTTCATGGCACTAAATGGGCATGTCAGAGTGTCACCCATGCATCATGTAAAATATCCATAGAAATTTTGTATATAGGTAAAGCATATAGTTGCTTGTGCTCTTTATGGATAGGAAGGCCAGAAAGACATAAGAATTCTGACTGATAATGATGTTCTGTATGAAGAAATTCAAGTATTTTACATTTTCTCAGTCCCACTCTTCTCTATACGGTAACTGTAGACACATTCCAGAGCATTTGTTTGTTTCATACACACTCATCAACTTGTTATCTACCCCCCTATACAATTCCCCACCTATTCACTGACAAACAGTAACAATGGGCCTCACTTGCCTGACAGCGAAAGAGCCCCCAATATGGCAGCGTTAAGAAGGATAAGAAAGGAGAGCCTGATAAAATCTCAGGGGCGAACTAGGCTGCCCAAACAAAAAAGGAATAAAAGAACTGTACTTTCAATGCACGTATGCTGGCATTGGAAGCATCCATCGATGCTCTTTGGCACTATTGTGGCAATATGGGAAGATGCTTTCCTTGACAACATCGACAAGGAATACGAACGACTGGATCAGCACCTCCATGACTGCGCAAGGAATGCCAAGAGTGGGAAAGCCACAAATAGACGCCTGTCTTTGGAAACTCTCGAGCTCATTTGCCAACATGGTTTGGCACAAGCCTCAGGCAATCCCAAGCTAATGTCTGAGCTCACAAAGCTGTGCAGAGAAGTGATAAAGGAAGACGTCAAAGAGAGAAAAGCAGCAGTGTTGGCCGATGTGGCAGAAGCCGTGAAAAGTATTCGCAACACCCGCCTGTCCTTCGCCAACTACAAGACCAAGATGACTCCCCTCTGACATCCTGATGGATCTATCACATCTTCCAGAAGGGCAATGGAGAGGATTATTCACGACTTCTACTCCGATCTCTTTGATAGTCACTTCCACCTGCCCACATACCAAATTCCGCAGAAAGGATATGTCATTTCCAATGTCCTCCCTTCCGAAATCCGACACGCCATTTCATCAGTAAAGATGCTTACAGTACCTGGTCCAGACAAGGTCAGACCCGAACACCTGAAGAATCTGCCACCAGTACTCGTCAATACACTGGCTCGCCTCTTCACATGCTACCTGTCCATATGCAAGGTTCCGTCCCAGTGGAAAACCAGCAGGGCCGTCCTGTTGTACAAGAAGGGAGACATTCACGACATTGGCAACTATCGCCCAATCTGCCTGTTTTCCATTGTCTACAAGTTGTTCATTCAAGTCATCCTGAATAGAATAGGCAGAACACTAGACGAAGGACAACCATGCGAGCAAGCCGGGTCCCGAAAAGGATACAGTAAAATTGACCATATCCACACAGTGACCAAGCTCATTGAAGTATTGTGAGAGTTCAAGATGCTGCTCTGTCTAACATTCATCGATTTAAAGAAGGTCTTTGATTCTGTTGAGACTGAAGTGGTCATCAAGGCCCTAGCCAAACAGGGCATTCAAATTCAGTACATCAAGATCCTCCGAGAGCTGTATTACAGATTCACCACCAGGATCTCACCATTCTACAAGGAAGTGATCATTGAAATAAAGAGAGGGTTTCAGCAGGGTGACACCATTTCACCGAAACTCTTCAGTGCCACCCTCGAGAATGTCATGCAATGACTGGAATGGGAAGGAATGGGAGTGAAGATAGATGGTCGGCAACTACACCACCTCTGCTTCGCTGATGACATTGTTCTCATAACACCAAACAGTAGCCAAGCAGCACAAATGCTGGCTGACTTCGACCTCGAATTGTGGAAAGGTAGGACTACAGCTGAATCTCACCAAAGCAATGTTCATGAAAAACGAACTAGTCCCTGACGTTCCATTTGCTCTCAATGGAACGAACATCTCCGAATGCAGGAGCTATGTGTACCTGGGTCGATAACTCAACATGAGGAATGATTTGGCACCAGAACTGCACAGGAGGAAGAGAGAAGCCTGGAACGCATTCAAGAGCATTGAAGAAGTGGTTAAGAGGATGAACAACCTCCGACTCTGGGCACATCTTTTTGACTCCACCATTCTTTCTGCACTAATATATGCCTCGGAGACCTGGGCCCTATGAAAACAGGATGAGAACACCATTCGGGTATCCCAAAGAGGAATTGAAAGAGCTATGCTTGGAGTATCATGTTTCACTCAAGTGAGAGAAGGAATCCGGAGTTCCAACCTCTATCCATGATCAAGAATCAGGGATGCTATCTTGTTTGCCAAGGTGTCAAAAATCAGAGGGACTGGACATGTAATGTGATTTAGAGATGACCGCTGGACTAGAGCTGTTACCGAGTCGATTCCGCAGGAAGTCAAAAGACTGCGTGGCCGCCCATCTACGAGATGGTCAGACTTCTTCTTCAAAGCCCGGAATGAACAGTTTGAGGCTCTTCGTCTTCCTGGAGCAAGTAGATTCCATTTGGCTACACTAGCACACAACAAGGACGGATGGAGATGTTACTGGCACCCACTCGAGCAAATAAAAGATCAATGGGATGACAAGTGATACAAGTTATTCACTGATAGCTTTTCACACGTCTGACCACAGCCATGCCTTATCCTGCTCTGGTTCCATCCGTTAACATTTACCAAACACTTTCCATGTACCATTAAAAAAGCCTCACTTCAACTTCATAACAACTTATGAAGTACAACTATTATTGTATTCATTTTGTAGATGAAAACACTGAGTTAAAGCAGAAAAGCTAATTAACTTAATAACTACTACACTGTCAGTAGGGGAAAACAATTTCAAACCCAGATTATTTGACTCAAATAATTCTATTTCAAAACATTATTCTTTATTTATTTTTCTATTTAATCACCGTGAGATAGAGCATTACAAAATTGTTCATGATTGCATTTCAGTCATACAATGTTCCAACACCCATTCCTTCACTAGTATAATTTTCCAGCACCAGTGTTCCCAGTTTCCATCCCACCTTTTCAAGTCATCCACGACCCCAGCCTGCCTCTCTGGAGGCACCTCTCTTCTCTCTCTCTTAATTTAGGCATTATGGTTTGCAATACAGATGCTGAAAGTTTATCATGTATATCCCTTTACCTGTTTTCAACACCCAATTCTTGTCCAGAGTGATCATTTACAACTGGTATTGTCATAATGGATCCTCCTCTATATTAACTACCCTCCATTTCACACACCATTGACCACCATTTCCAGTCATTCTGGCCCATTTTCCCTGGCCTTGGATATTAATTTCATATTTTTATATCTCACAAATAAATAGTCATTCTATATCTGTCCCTTTTCTTCTCACTCATTTCAGTCAGCATGATACTCTCCAAGTCTACCCATATATGTGTGAATTTCATGAATTCATTTTTCCTAACAGCTGTGTAGTATTCAATTATGTAGATGTACCATAGTTTATTTACCCGTTTGTCTGTTCTCTGGAAATCAGGTTTTTTCCAGATTCTGGCTACTGTGAATAGTATTGGGGCTGGAGTGATAGCACAGTGGTTGGGCATTTGCCTTTCACACGGCCGACCCGAGTTCAATTCCTCTGCCCCTCTCGGAGAGCCCGGAAACTACAGAGAGTATCAAGCCCACGCGGCAGAGCCTGGCAAGCTACCCGTGCGTATTGGATATGCCAAAAACAGTAACAATAAGTCTCTCAATGAGAGACATTACTGGTGCCCACTCGAACAAATCGATGAGCAACGGGATGACAGTGACAGTGAATAGTGTTGTAATGAACATAGACGTGTGTATGGTGTTTGTACTGTGTGTTTGTGAACCCTCAGGGTATATTCCCAGAAGTGGTATTGCTGGATCGAATGAAAGCTCAACTTCTATTTTTTTAAAGTAATGTTTCTATTGTTTTCCACAAAAGCTGAACCATTCAGCATTCCCACCAGCAATGAATGAAGGTCCTTTTCTACCTGCATACAAGTCAGCACTAGCTAGTCTTGCTCATTTGTATGTGTGCAAGTCTCTGTGGTGTGAGATGATATCTCATTGTTGTTCAAAACATTATTCTATATTCTCAATCCTTCCCTAGCCTATCTTTACTTCTGATTCTTCTAGAGATCAAATTCTCACATCTATAAGGCTACTGCTTTGTTTTGGGGACCCAAATATCTCTTTCTCAAGGACTTATTCAGTCTCAGAAAGGATCAAGTTTGGAGATTACCCCATCAACCCCTCTCTCATAAATTTTAAAGATGAGCAATGGGCTCTTTGATATTTATAAGACATAAAAACCCTACCCCGAGGGCCTTCAGCTTGCTGCTTCACTATCTCAGGTGAGGCTTGCCTCTGACTGGCATCACTGAACCTTCTATGTAATGGAAGGTAGAGCCCTTCCCTACCAGTTGGATTCCAGCAGCTTCCATGTTATGGGCCCACACCACAGCCCCTGAAGCACAGCCTACTGTGCAACAAATCTATTCAACAAATTGTGTGCTGCTCACAGTTATTCTTTCTGCACTCTGTGAGGATGGGCAGAGAAGACAAATAGAAACCTCCGGTTTAATCTCTCAGGATATTCCAGGGGGATTGACTACAAGACTCAGCCAAAGCACAGCAAGAACATTAGGAAATCAATGGGAATAACTTATATAACCCCACTAAGTTCAATGAATGAAAAAAGTTTCAGTGAAGACATAAGCAATACCAGTAAACACTCATACAGTATCTTTAGTGACACTATGATGAAGATGTTCAATGACTTCAAAGAAATGAGAGTATAGTCAGCAAAGCACGAGACAGGACGTCAAAAGACTGCATGGTTGCCCACCTACGAGATGGTCAGACTTCTTCGTTAAAACTCTGAACGAATGGTTTGAGGCTCTTCGTGTTCCTGGAGCGAACAGATAGAATTGGGCTACACTAGCACGCGACAGGAACGAATGGAGACATTACTGGCACCTGCTTGAGCAAATCGAAGATCAATGGGATGACAAGTGATACAAGTGATACAATTCTATTTTCCACTCCTTCAAGTTTTATTGAACAAAGTAATATTAAATACATTTGTTATAGCTTAGCTTAGGGAACAGGCTGGGGATGGGAAGGAACCTGGGGATATTGGTGGAGGAAAGGGGATATTGGTGGTGGGACTGGTGTTGGAACATTGTATGCCTGAAACACACAACTATTTTAAACAACTTTGTGAATCATGGTGTCTCGATAAACATTGAAAAAAGAAGATACTGAAAATAAAGTCTGTGGAAAAGATAGACTGAAAGAATAAAAACACTCTGAGACAACATAGCAAACAGATAAACCCAACAGTCTAATTCATGTTCAGCTCCTGTTCATGTTACAGTTGAATGAAGATAAAAAGGAGTCATGGAACAGTTATGGAAATGGCCTCTCTTCAGGCAAAATGACAGTCCTCATTCTTGGACAATTCTGGCTTGTGTGGTTCTCAGTGTCACATTGAGACTCTTCTCCACCCTTCAATACAATTTTACTCTCTCAAGAGAAGGGATACCTAAAGGTTTAAAAAAGCAATGATTTGGTGATATGGCTGGCACTCTAGATGTAACAACAGACCCTGGCCATAAGTAATTATTTGTTTGGGTGGAAATATCTAGTCTGTGTTGTTTTTTTCTGACTAGACTTTTTGATTTGACATAACAGGAACTTCCAATTTACCCTCCCCACTCCCACACTTCCATCAGAAACAATGTTCAGTTCTAGGATGACCAAACAAGACTCTGAGATTTGTGAGAAAATTCGTTTCTTGAGATAATAGAAATATAGGGGCTGGAGCAATAGCACAGTTGGTAGGGTGTTTGCCTTGCATGCAGCTGACCCAGGTTCGATTCCCAGCATCCCATATGGTCCCCTGAGCAGCGCCTGGGCTAATTCCTGAGTGCAAAGCCAGGAATAACCCCTGTGCATCACTGGGTATGCCCCAAAAAGCAAAATATATATATATACATATATATATATATTTGGTCTGTTACCTCAGTCCTATCACTGAGAAACTACGGCCAAAGGAAGTTACTGTTTTCTGAGCACATGTTAGATATTGCACATGAAATTTAGAGTTATTATTTTTTAATTAAAAATTATTAAAACACCATGATTTATGTTGTTCTTAATACAGTTGTTTCAGTCATTCAGTGCTCCAAAACCACCAGTATGAACTTACCTCCACCAGTGTCTCCAGTTACCTTCCTGACCCCTACTTGCCCCCTTAGTTATAGAACAAATTTATTTTATATTGCTTGCTCCAACAAAATTTAAAGAAATGGCAAATAGAATGCTCAGAAAATAAATAAGTGAAAATTAATTTGATTACTATATGATTTTCACCTATGTAAATAAGGAAATTAAAGCCATTTAACACAATATAATAAAATGCTTCTTATTTACATAAGTAAGTTTTCATTTTTTTAAATTTTATTGAGTCACTGTGAGATAGTTACAAGCTTTCATGTTTAGGTTACAATCACACAATGATCAAACACCCATACCTCCACCAGTGCACATTCCCCACCACCAATATCCAGTGGGAAAGGGAGGGTATACATAAGTAAGTTTTCAACTCTAGAATCTAAAATATATTTCATTAAATAAATTCTGGCAAGCTACCCATGGTCTATTCTATAATCCAAAAACAGTAACAAGAAGTCTCACAATGGAGATGTTACTCGTGCCCGCTCAAGAAAATCGATGAACATCTGGACAACAGTGCTACACTGCTACTTATATCTCATTATGGTAATAATCATGTTCTTACCTGTCATTAATAAACTTTTTAAAAAAAGTTTGTGCTAATATATTTTGGAGTTTGCATAAAGTAGGTAAGGCCACATGTGTAAGAAAAAATTTCCTCTACACTTTAAACACTGTAGTTTACAAAGTTATTCATTATGATTTGTTCCAGGAATTAAATATTCCAACAGCAATCCCACCATCACTATCACCTTCCATCTACCATTGTCTCCAATTTTCCCAACCCCCCCTCAAGCCTGCCCCCATAGCAAGCCCTCAATAATTTATTTTATATTGCTTGTTAGCAATACATTGCAAATGAAATAATTAAAGACTATTTCCTTAGAATAAAATTAATGTAAATTGTTGTATCTTACCAAGGTGACATTAAGATCTTGTATGAGAAATTACCAAGATGTTGTTATAAGTTAAACTCTCTTTGTTAACATCTAGTAGTTGAGATTGGTTGGCTTCTACATCATATTCCATTCAATCTGGTGTGCTACTACTGGATTACCTGTGTTGTAGAGTTTGGATATGTTGCACAGCCACAAATGCTGCTGCACACTCCAGAAAACCCAGAATATTTAATTGTGTGTTACTGCTGGAATTTGAATTTTTAACTGGACAGCAGATTTGGGGTGTGGATGAGACTGCCAGAGCGTCTATAAATGTGGGGAGGTAGCCCCTCCTGACTCCAAGAAAGGCTGAAGATTTCAGTCCCAGGGACCCGTCAGGTACCTGTGTTCTCAGCAGGTTAATTTATCTGTGAAGCTCGGTTCCTTGCTTATAGGGTCCAGCTAGAGGTATAGCAGCAATTTTGGAATGTGGTAGCAAGCAGTTGCCAAGGATTTGTTTGGGTGGGCACTGGCCCACTGGCCTCCGGAATGCCCCAGATATCTCAGCCAGAAATGGGTTTCTGAGAGATTTTGTAGCTAGTTGATTTATTTCTATATTTATGTATGAGTTTCTGGAGCAAGGCAAATAGGTGCGCTTACACGGCACCTGAAGTAATTAATGGGCATTGTTATTATTTTTAACTCCTCACAGCAACCCTCTGAGATGAGCTCTAGTCTTATCTCCATCATGTGGAGGATGACACACAAGCTCAGTGGTCAAGGCACATAATTTGAACCTAAATCTATCTAATCTCAAATGATGTGCTTTTCCACTGAGAATGTAATAGGGAGTCCCTAAGTAGGTAATTCAATGAAGGGTCACTGAGATAGTCAAGGAGGGCTTTCTAGAAGTGAAATTTGTGAAATGGTAAGATTTTAAGGGACCATAATCACTGGCAATTGGAGACCCAGGAGAACTGAAGGCAAATGAGCAGGCATGAGTTTGCAATTCTAGGGCTAACCAGGGAGGTTGCTGTCAAAGGTCAAGCAGTCAAATCAGATCAGCATTTTTGCTTCAATTTAAATTTTTTTAAGCAAAGCAAGCCGAAGGAAATTTTTTTGGGCCAACTCTGGAAAGCATGCTGGTTAGAGTGAGCACCACACAGAAGCTCCAGTGTGCTGCTGCCAGACCAGCTCCACCCTCCACCTCTACATATCCTAAGAGAGCATGAAGCAGTGTCATCTTGGCCCATTCCACACTAGCCCAGTCACAGAAATAGTTTATTCCAATGCCTAGAACTACTTCTTGCCCGGAGTGGTCTCTTCTGCAGTCTGAATATGTAGTATTTGTGGAAGCTGCTAATTTGGTCAAGTAACTATCTCCTCCACCACCACCATCACCATGCCTCTTCATTTGTAAAATAAAGTATATTGTTTATCCCTCTTACACAAATACGCTAATGTTCTCTAGGACATGAAACTATGTCTGACCCACGTTTCCTTCCCTTTTATAAAGATTTATGTGTGATTCCCCCATTCTTTACAACGAAATTCTTCATTGCTGTTAATTATCAACTCATTGAAACCCTTTATTATTTAGGCTTAGCCAGACACTTCAAACTTCTTTCCATGCTCTGTTTCCCTGACCCTTTGTTTCAACAAAGTCTGATTGCTTGCTGTTCCCTGAGAAACATTGTATTTTTCTGACTTCTGTCCAAAATTCACATTCCACAAAAAGAATGGATTGTCTGGTGCATATCAGGACATATTTTAGTACTGGGCAGCATACAGAAGAAAATAAAATAGATAAAATTCCCTTAAAGAATTCATTCAGGGGGCTGGAGCGATAGCACAGCGGGTAGGACGTTTGCCTTGCACGCGGCCGACCCGGGTTCGAATCCCAGCATCCCATATAGTCCCCTGAGCACCGCCAGGAGTAATTCCTGAGTTTAGAACCAGGAGTAACCCCTGTGCATCGCCAGGTGTGACCCGAAAAGCAAAAAAAAAAAGAATTCATTCAGGGTTATTTCTATTGGATATTGTATGATACCCTGCTTTGTTTCTTTATACTCCATAAATGAGTGGATCTTGATAAAAGATTATCTGGTGTCTTTTACTTTCCAGTTCACTTCATTTAGCATGATTTCCTTCAATTCCATCCAAACTGTAGCAAGCTATAAGATTTCTTCATAGATCAGTAGTATTCCACCACAATTTCTTTATTCAATCATCTGTTGTTAGGCACTTGTATTGTTCCTAAATCTTGGTTATTAAAACAAATGCTGTTATGAATATAGGTTTATATGTCCCTTAGGATTAATGTTTTTATTATGTGAGAGTATATGTTCAGGAGTGGGATCATAGGGTCAAGTGGAAGCTCTGTTCTTACTTTTTCAAGTCTCCAAACCATGTTCCAAATGGACTGAACCAAGCAAACTCTAAACCACTAGTGTACCAGGTGTAGTATACCACATTGGATGAGATGTAAAGTAGAAGGCAAGCAATACGGATTTAAAAATATATATATTATGCTATACCTGTAACAGTATGTTAGTAATCTCTCATACAAGGTCCTAATGGCTCCAAGGTGAGATACAACTATATTCACAAATTTTCTTCTAAGGAAACTTTTTTTTATCATTTTAGCGGATTATTCATAAGAAACAATACAAAAAAATATTGAGGGCCTGCAATTGGGGCAGGCTTGGATGGTGGTTGGGAAATTTTGAAATAATGGTAGTGGGAAGGTGTAATGGTGGTGAAATTGGTATTGGAGTATTGAATGCAATAAATTATTGTGAAAAACTTTATAAAAATTAAATTAAAAAATAAGGAGTGAGGTGAGTTAGTAGCAGGTTATTCAAACAAGTTGATAGTTTGAGTCAGGATACTTGAGTACATTGCAGAGGTATCTAAAAATAGATACAAAATTTCCTGACGCATTAGATGTAGAATGTGACAGAAAAGAGGGGAGTCAGATATAACACTAAGATTTTTCAGCTATACAATTATTTACTGAGATTTTAAAACATAGAAGTTTTCAAAGACAGTAGCAGATGTTGGAGATGTGGGATATACCAGAAACTCAATTTAGGATACTTTAAGTTCAGGTTCCTAATTAACATTCTAGTGTAGATATCAAATAATAGATAGGCTATAAAGATCTGGGAGTTAGGGAGTGAGAAGCAAAGATATAGACCTTATCTATATAAAAATGATATTTAAATACCTGGGTCTAGATTACCTCATCTAGACACTGACTATAGAGAGAACAGAGAAGAGGAGGCTGAGGGGAGAGAGAATAGAACCTCAGTTTCCCAAAGATGTTCAGGTCAGGAATAGAAGTAGACAATAAAAAAAAACTGAGAAGACATGGCCAACGAATGTGTTCAAATCTTCTCTGTCCTTCAGGCACACTACCAGTACTATGTCCTCTGGGTCATTTCCTAGTGCCTTAGGTAAAAGTGCTTCTCCCTTTTTGAACTCTTTTATAATTAGAGCAATGGAGGAAATTTGGAAAAGCAATCTCTAAACCCTCTGAGGCTGCCTCCCTAGAAAGGCCCAGATGCCTTTGCAGCAATTTCTATTCCAGCTTCAGAGTTTTTACTATCTGTACCATCTAACAGATTTATACATTTTCATTTTCTTTTTCAATTTAATTTTCATAAGGTTGTTCACAATAATCTATTACATTCAATATTACAACACCAATCCTGCCACCATTACCCTTCCCCATTATTGACACTTCCGTTCATACACACCACCATTATTTCGAATACCCCCAAGGCTGCCTCTAGATAATTTATTTTGTATTGTTTGTTATGAATAATCCAGTAAAAATAATCCAAAAGAATTTCCTTAGAGGAAAGTGCATGAAGATCATTGTATCTCACTCTGGAACCATTAAGCCCTTGTACAAAAGATTACTAATGTGTTGCTGCAGGTCGAACCTGTGTTAAAGTATTTTTATTATTAAGATCAGTTGCTTTCTATTCATGGTACATAAGTGGCATAGAGTATGAGAATCCTAAAATTTTAAATAGGGTGATATAGCTGGAATTATATGTTAACTAGATGGTGACTTTGGGGTCTTGAGGCATCTCTGCAGCTTGTGGCTCTCTCCCAAGATTATTTGTGAGTCTGTGGATCATGGCCATTAATGAGCTTATATGGCACCAGAGACAGTATTGGATGTGACTGCCAGGCTCCCAGAAAAACAAGGAAATTGGAGGAGGTCACCCATTACTAATTCCATGCAAGCCTAGAGATTTAGATCACAAAACCGCCAACCGCCATACCTGAGTTTTTCAACAGATTCTCTCATGGATAAAGCTTGTCTAAAGCTGTGGAGACTGGCCATGAACATGGTGGCAATTGAGTTATAGATGTTTTGGGCTGCTGGGGCTCTGTTGGGTTGGGTGGTAGGGTTGCCCCAAATGAGACTCATCCTGGTACAGAGTCTAATACTTGTCACTTGTATCACTTGTCATCCCGTTGAACTTCGATTTACTTGAGTGGGCACCAGTAATGTCTCCATTTGTCCCTGTCATATGCTAGTGTAGCCCAATAGCATCTGCTCGCTCCAGGAACATGAAGAACCTCACACCATTTGTTCAGGGTTTTGACAAAGAAGTCTGACCACCTCATAGGTGGGCAGCCATGCGGTCTTTTGATGCTCCATGGAATCCACTCTGTAACAGCTCTAGTCCAGCGTTCGTCTCTAAATCGCATTACACGTCCAGCCCATCTGATTTACGATGCCTTGGCAAATGACACAGCATCCCTGATTCTCAATCGTCAACAGAGGTCAGAACTCCGGATTCCTTCTCTCACTTGAGTGAAATATGGTACTCTAAGCATAGCTCCTTCAATTCCTTTTTGGGATACCCGCACGACACATCATAAACACTTCCCACCCATTTTCCATCATTACTGCATCATATTTGATGGGGTTCAAATATGGTGTGAACCATCAGAACACCTAAAATGGTGATTGGAGGTCGCCCTAAAAGCCTCCATCCTTCTCAGAGAGCCCAGCAAGCTACTGAGAGTATCCTGCCCATATGGCAGAGCCTGGCAAGCTACACATGGTGAATTTGATATGTCAAAACCAGTAACAACAATGGGCCTCATTATTCTGACCCTGAAAGAGCCCTCAATACGGCAGCATTAAGAAGGATGAACAAGGAAAGGCTGATAATATCTCAGGGATGAACTAGGACACCAAAATGAAGAAGGACTAAAATGACTGTTTGCACTTGTAACGCACGTATGCTGGTATTGGAAGCATCCATTGAGGACCTGATGATGCAAGCATGGAAGATTGAGTATGATGTCATTGGATTGACCGAGACGAGAAGGCATCTAACACATCATGCCATTTTCAATACTGGAGAACTGTTCCTTGGAACATGAGACAGTAGAGGCATCAATGGTGTCGGTGTCCTTGTCAACACAAACTTAGCCATGAGATTGATTTGTTCCAAAGCCTAACAACAATTACCGAATTGGACGATTACCCTTGAATAGATGTGGGTCATTGCTGGCAATTTCTCTCTTTGTCATTTATGCACCAACATCCAATTATGATGAAGAAGAAATTGAGAAGTTTTACATTGAGCTGGAGAAGTTCTATAAAGAAGACCACACTTTCTACAAGGTAATGGTGATTTCAATGCCAAGATAGGACCTAGAAGGTAACTCGAAGAACTCCACATCGGAACCCAGGGTCTAGAATGGAACAAACAGGGTGAGATACTGAGTTCATCATGTTGACCAAGACCATCCATGGTAACTCACATTTCCAAAGGCTGAATCTAAAGGCTGGACACGGGAGTCTCCGCGTAGACAGTTCCACAACGAAATTGACCACATCATATTCAATCGACGGTTTTGCCTGACCAATGTCGCTGTTGTCCCAAAATTCCAAACAGGATCAGACAACCATCTCCTTCGTGTGAAATTCTACTTCACGGAGCAGGGAGAAAGGGCTGCAAAGTTTAAGAGAACTCCCAGAACAATGACCAACTGAAAGCTCTTTGGCACTACTGCAGCAATATGGGAAGTTGACAACATCGACGAAGAATACAATCGACTGGTTCAGCACCTCCATGATTGTGCGAAGAATGCAGTGAGAAAGCCACAAAAAGTCACCTGTCTTTGGAAACTCTCGAGCTCATTCGCCGATAAAGGAAGACCTCAAAGAGAAGAGCAACAGTGTTGGCCAATGCGGCAGAAGCCAGGAAAAATATTTGCAACACCCGCCTGTCCTTTGCCAACTATAAGACCAAGATGACTCCCCTCCGACATCCTGATGGATCTATCACATCTTCCAGAAGGGCAATGGAAAGGTTATCCACAACTTCTATTCGGATCTCTTCAATAGCCACTTCCAACTGCCCACATATCAATTTCCGCAGGATGGATATGTCATTCCCAGCATTCTTCCTTTTGAAATAAGACATGCCATTTCATCAGTAAAGAAGCATACAGCATCTGGTCCAGACAAGGTCAGACCCAAACAACTGAAGAATCTGCCACCAGTATTCGTCAATACACTGGTTCGGCTCTTCACATGCTACCTGTCCATATGCAAGGTTTC
The DNA here is from genome assembly GCF_027595985.1 of Sorex araneus. Taxonomy (NCBI): domain Eukaryota; kingdom Metazoa; phylum Chordata; class Mammalia; order Eulipotyphla; family Soricidae; genus Sorex; species Sorex araneus. The sequence goes on along the minus strand of NC_073313.1, from coordinate 57,232,707 downwards.
ATCCCAGTGGAAAACCAGCAGGGCCGTCCTGTTGTACAAGAAGAGAGACATTCATAACATCGGCAACTATTGCCCAATGTTGTCCATCATCTACAAGTTATTCACTCGAGTCATCCTGAATAGGATTGGCAGAACACTAGATGAAGTACAACTATGTGAGCAAGCCGGGTTCCGAAAAAGATTCAGCATGATCGACCATATCCACATGGTGACCAAGATCATTGAGGTTTCCTGAGAGTTCAAGATGCCACTCTGTCTAATGTTCATCGATTTAAAGAAGGTCTTTGATTCTGTTGAGACTGAAGCCGTCATCGAAGCTCTAGACAAACAGGGTATTCAAACTCAATACATCAGGATCCTCTGTGAGCTGTATTACGGATTCACCACCAGGATCTCACCAGTCTATAAGGACATGATCACTGACGTAAAGAGAGGGGTTTGGCAGGGTGACACCATTTCACCGAAACTCTTCAGTGCCACCCTCGAGAACATCATGTGACAACTGGAATGGGAAGGAATGGGAGTGAAGATAGATGGTCGACAACTACACTACCTCTGCTTTGCTGATGACATCATTCTCATAACACCAAATGTCAGTCAAGCGGCACAAATGCTGGCCGAATTTGACTGTGAGTGTGGAAAGGTCAGACTACAGCTGAATCTCACAAAGACAATGTTCATGAGAAATGCGCTAGTTCCTGATGATCCATTTGCCCTTAATGAAACAAACATCTCCGAATGCAGCAGTTATGTGTACCTCAGTCCAGAACTCAACATGACAAACGACCTGGCACCTGAACTGCGCAGGAGGAAGAGAGCAGCATGGAACGCCTTCAAGAGCATCGAAGAAGTGGTTAAGAAGACGAAGAACCTCTGGCTCCGGGCACATCTTTTCGACTCCACCGTTCTTCCTGCACTAACATATGCCTCAGAGACCTGGGCCCTACTAAAACAGGAGGAGAATGCTATTCGGGTATCCCAAACAGATACATTTTTAAATAGATACATTGGATTTTATTTTTATTAAGTTACCATGAAAAGAGTTACAAAGCTTTCCAGTTTAAGTCTCGGTCATACAATGATCAAACACCCATCCCTTCACCAGTGCACATTTTCCACCACCAAGAAACCCAGTATACCCCCCAACCCACCCCTCCCCCTGCCTGTGTGGCAAATGATTTTCACTTTCTCTCCACTTTGATCACATTCAATATTTCGACAAAAGACCCACCATTATTATTTGGAATTTTCCCCAACAATCAGACCTGTTGAAAAGGCATCATTAGATAATTTGTTTTCTATTGCTGATTATGAAGATGCAGCCATGTGAGTTTGGATTTCTGATATTTTAGTAATAAGTCTGGAGGAATTTCTGCCAAAAGCCTCTGGGTTCCAAGATTGGTTTGTGTGCCTCTGGGATCATGGCTGTTCAGGAGCCAGAGGAACCATTCATGGGAGGCAACTCAAGGCCTCTTTGGGGCGGGGAGAGGGGCCAGTTCCACCCACCATCCCATGAGGCGCCAGTCTCTTCACTGCAGTCTTATACCTGGCTGTCCAGTAGGCTCTGAAAAGGTGGCGGCCACCGTGCTGCAGGAGGGAAAATGCAGAAGGGACAAACACCTTTCCCACCCAGGGTGGCACAGTGCCATAGTTTAATGCTCAGTCCAGATGCATTTCTGCCAAAAGCCACTGGGTTCCAAGATTGGTTTGTGTACCTCTGGGATCATGGTCATTCAGGAACCAGAGGAGCTGTTAATGGGCTACATTGGATTTTTTAAGAACCATGATTTACAAGTATTGATAGTTGAGTTTTAGGCATATAATGTTCTAACACCAATCCTACCACCAGTGTTAACTTCCCTCCATCAGTGTTACCAAGTTTTCTATCATACTATCTTTCCAAGAGTGCTATCTTGAAAGGAACATTACAAAGTTTTGTGGTTGTAGGATGGATTTCATGTTTTCAGAGTTGCTGAGTCTGTGCTTTGTATCACTCCCCCACAGTACCTGAGGCCCGTGACTCCATTCCTCCATTACTTACATTTCTTACTTCCTTCCACTCTTTGATTAATTTCCTTCTGTGTCTTTCTCCCTTCTCTGGGTCAAGAGTAATCTAGGCATTCCCACATTACTATATTGCATATACTTTTCCAATTATTATATATATAACAAATAAGTGAAGTAATCCCGTGTTTGTCCTTCTTCTGTATTATTTCACACAACGTATCCTCCAATTCTATCCAGGTTGTAGCAAATTTAATTATTTGATTGTTCCTTCCATTTTCATAGTATTCCATTGTGTATATATACCACATCTTCATAATCCATCCATCCTAGGTTGGACATCTAGGAAGATTCCGTATCTTAACTCCTGTACTACATGCAGCATAAAATGAATAATATGGTGCATACATCTCTTTGAATGAATGTTTTTTCTTGTGGGAGATGTCCCAAAGTGGATTTAATGGGTCATATAGTAGCTAAATTCTACTTTTATTGAGAATACTCTGTAAAGTTTTCCACAGAGATTTAGCCAAACAACATTCCCAGTAGTAATGGATGAAAGTTCCTTTTTCACAAGACCCCGACCATAACAGTTTGTTCCCATTATTTTTATATGCTATTCTTACTGGTGAGAGGTGATATCTCATTGTCTTGATTTATATTTCTCTAATGATAAGTGATGCTGAGCATTTTTTCATGTGTCTATTGGCCATCTGCCTGTCCTCCTCGAGAAGTGTCTGTTTATTATTTCTCCCCGTTTTGGAGATTTTATTTTGCTGGTATTTTTGAGTGCTTTATATACCCTGAGTATCAATCCTTTGTCTAATGTGTTGAATGCAAATATTTTTCCCATTATGTTAGCTGTCTATGTTTCTTTTGTCATGCAGAAACCCTTTAACTTGATGCAGTCTCATTTTTAAGTTTTTTATTTATTTGCCTTTTCCAGTGGCATCATATTGCTGAAGATGTCTTTGAAGTCAAAATCTTAGAGAATTCTGCCTATATTTTCCTTAATTTACTTTATAGTTTTCAGTTAAATCTCAAGATATTTGATTCTATTTGAATTGACTTTTGTGTAAGGTCTGAGATAGCCATCTTTAATTGTTTACACGTGGTTATCCAGTTTTTCCACCACCATTTATTGAAGAGTCTGTTTTTATACCGTTTCATGTTCTCCTCTCTTTTGTCAAACATTAACTGTCAATAACTATAGGGTTTGTCTTTTGGTATTCTATATTGACCCATTGGTCAAAGAGTCTGTCTTTATTCCAGCTCCATGCAGATTTGATCACTATATCTTTATAGTACAGTTCAAAATTCAGTAAAGAGACACTTCACAGTTTCTTATTTTTCAGTATCTCTCTGGCTAAATAGATATATTTTTAAAAGATGTGTAGTTTGATAAATAGTACAGGGGTTAAGGTGCTCTACTTCAGCATGGCTGATCTTGGTTCAAGATTGACCCTTAAGCATAGATCCATGAGTAATCCTGAGTATATTCAGGCATGGCCCCAGACACAAAAATTAGCCAAGTTAGTCTTATCCTAAGGAGTAATATCTGTGAACTCTTGGATTCAATATACTTGTTACATATTCAATCACTGTATCACTGTAATCCCATTGTTCATAGATTTTTCTCGAGCGGGTGCCAGTAACGTCTCCATTCGTCCTAGCCCTGAGATTTTAGCAGCCTCTCTTTACTTGTTCTTCCCAGTGGTGCAGCATTGGAGGTTCTTTCAGGGTCAGGGGAATGAAACCCAACATTGTTACTGTATTTGGCATATCGAATATACCAGGGAGAGCTTGCCAGGCTCTGCTGAGAGAGAGGTTATATAGCTCACTATTACTGGTAGGGTCACCTGGGCTTGCTTCTTCACTTACTTATTCTGTTGGTTTTCTGCATTGCTTTACCATTGTTACCTGTGCAGTTTGGACTTTCACACTCACTGTTACTATTGTGTTTTTGGCATAATGTTAATTGAGGTAGGGGCTAGTGAGTTATTGGCCTAATGTGATTTTGGTGATCAGGCAGCCCTAGTGAAAGTTCCACATAAGAGGCTAATTTGTGGTCCTTATCAGTATGAAGGCGGAGATTAACTTGAGGCCGATAATGGCTTGAGTATACATATTCAATACACATTATAATAATAAATACCGTTACAGTACAAATGTTCATTTGTGTCCCACCTAAACTTACTTTATATGTTAAAATATTGAATTCATTCAAAAGTTTTGGAAACATAAAGTTTAAATACCAGGTTCACTATATGTCCTCTCCATTACACCGTATGAATTGACAAGTGTAATGAACATATACTCTTTTTTTAATGGTCAGACATGCAATCCATCTGATAAATGGAAATAATGATAATGGCTTCACCTATATCTGGTCCCCAGAGTTCTGTCCTTTCTGCTTTTCTCTTCATCCTGCTCTCATTTAGGTTTGCAGTAATATTTTATTCTCTCCATTTACCTTATTCCTCCTCCATATTCTTTTTACGTATCCTTCTCTCTATATCTCTAGCCATCTCTTTTTGTTTCTCTGTTTCTGTTGGTCCTTACTCATATCTATTTCAATAGGACTTTCAACATCAAATTCTATATTGAAGAAGTAAAGATAAACACCAGCCAAAGAAAATATATGAGGAAGTCATCAGTGGGAAAAGACAGCTGCTTGTGTAGGTGTTAAGTAAGTCTCTGTCCAGTCTGACACATGACTTGTTTATCTTACTTGAGTAATCATGGAGTTACACTTTTTATCCCTGGGCCCTGGTCTCTACCTCTGCAAAGTTGCTACAATTAGTTATACTTATAGGATCACATGAATAATATGTGAATTAATGGATAAAAACCTGTAAGGGAGTAGATGTTTATTTTCCCATTTACACTTTTTTCCTTTCTGCAAGATAAAGCTTAATTAAGAATTAGTATATTCCAAGAAAGTTGTTTTCAAGTGAGGTTTTTTTCTAAGTTGAATCCAGATTCCTAATTATATTCTATCTATTGTGCTAGCAGAAATGTAGTGTCTTATGTTAGTTTCCTCCCAGCATCCAAAAAAAATGAAGCATGTAAATTACATGTTTGGTTGCTACATACTGATGATTTGATGTAAATAAATAAGATTAGTCTAAATCATGAAGGAATTATGTGGGGCTATTTGAAGGGAAAGATGCATTGTATATAAATTGGAAATGACTTTTGAAAAACAATTAGTTAAATATGCGAACTAATTTTTAAAAAAAATTTAAATAAAATTTTCAAATTAAAAGAAAAAAACCATGATTAGTCTTTATCTTTCTGTTATAGGTATATATTTTCATTAACGATTTACTTATGGGTAAACTGCAAGTGATATAATTATTACTAAGCAGAATATAATTACTAAGGAGGGTGAATGAAGGAGAAATGATTACTAAGTGATTACTAAGTAATTATTATATGATTGATTATGGGCAAGAGGCTAACTTGAACTGAAAGTGTGGTCATGTCTCCTGAGTATACCACATAAGTGGACAGAAGAAGGTAATTTATTCCTACTCTTCCACATGAGATTGAAGCTATATCGTACTCCACTCACTAATGCACAGAACTGAGTAAACAAGACGTTATACATCTCCGCCAGCCTTGCGAAAGGCACAAAGGCAACATTATCGACAGTTCATGAAGAGTGGCTATAGTGATGATAAGATCATTACTATATAGTGGTAGTCCTTAAGACTGGCAAATTGGTGATAATAACAAGCAAAGAGTTTACAACATCAGAAAGAATGGACATTGATTCTCTTCATGTGCTGCCTCTAAGGACAAGTGCATCTTGTTCTTCATCTCTTAGAACAAGACTGTGCATCAATATGTACATAAATATGTGAAGAATTTTATTTAGTGACATGTTTACTATTTTTATTATTATTATCATTAATGTCACTGTCACTGTCATCCCATTGCTCATCGATTTGTTCGAGTGGGCACCAGTAACGTCTCTCATTGAGAGACTTATTGTTACTGTCTTTGTCATATCCAATACGCCACGGGTAGCTTGCCAGGCTCTGCCGCGCGGGCTCGATACTCTCGGTAGCTTGCCGGACTCTCTGAGAGGGGCGGAGGAATCGAACACGGGTTGGCCTCGTGAAAGGCAAATGTGTTACAACTGTGCTATCGCTCCAGCCCATCATTATTGTAGTATTATATATTATAGTAATATATAGTATATTATTTTATTATTATATTATATTAATAATATAAATGTTGTATTATATATAATATTATATAATGTAATTATAATTATATTATACTATGTTGTATTATTATTATATAGCAATATTTTCCTGTGCTCATCCTTCCCCACCTTAACAGAAAACTGAAAGTAATAAATTAAAGATTTACACAGTTCTCTGATCGCAATGTTACAAGAAATAAGAAAGTCTAATAACTTTCTAGTATCAAGACTGCCACTATGGTAAATGAAACTGGAGAAGTTAGAGGATGTAAAGTTTAAAAAGCTTTAAAAATTATGTTTTTTTTTCTTTTTGTGGAAAGTTACAAAGCTTTCAGGTTTAAGTCTCAGTTATGCAATGCTCAAACACCCATCCCTTCAGCAGTGCACATATTCCACCACCAAGAACCACAGTAAACCTCCCCCCAACCTCCCCAGCTCCCCACCCCACATGTGTAACTGGTAAATTTCACTTTACTTTCACTTTACTTTGATTACATTCAATATTTCAACAAAAAACTCACTATTATTGATTTAGAGTTTCTCCCCCCTAAAGTCGACTTGCTGAAAAGAAAGCATTTGATAATTTGTTTTCCATTGCTGAGAATGAAGAGATATGAGGTCGAGAGGCCACACTAGCAGCCGCACGGGTTTGGATTTCTGTATTTTAGTACTTTAGTAACTAAGTCCAGAGAAATATCTGCCAGAAATTGCATCATTGTAAGCTTGTACCTCTCAGCTACTTTAAATTCGACATATGAGTGCAATCTTTCTATGTGTCTCTTTCTTTCTGACTCATTTCACTCAGCATGATACTTTCCATGTTGATCCACTTATATGCAAATTTCATGACTTCATGTTTTCTGACAACTACATAGTATTCCATTGTGTAGATATACCAGAGTTTCTTTAACCAGTCATCTGTTTTTGGGCACTCTGTTTTTTTCCATATCGTGGCTATTGTAAACAGTGCGGCAATGAACATAGAAATGCAGATGTCTTCTCTACTATACCTTTTTGCCTCTCCGGGATATATTCCCAGGAGTGGTATTGCTGGGTCAAATGGAAGCTCAATTTCTAACTTTTTGAGAATCCTCCATATTGTTTTCCAAAAGGTCTGAACCAGTCAGCATTCCCACCAGCAGTGAAGGAGGGTGCCTTTTTTTCTCCCCACATCCACCCCAACACCGGTTGCTTTTGTTTTTTTGGGATGTGGGCTAGTCTCTGTGGTGTGAGATGATATCTCATTGTTGTTTTGATCTGCATCTCCCTGATGATTAGTGATGTTGACGATTTTCTCATGTGCCTCTCAGTCATTCGGATTTCTTCTTTGAGAAAGTTTCTGTTCATTTCATAACCCCATTTTTTTGATCGGGTAGGCAGTTTTCTTCTTGTGGAGTTCAACCAGTGCATTGTATATCCTTGTTATAAACCTTTTATAGGATGGGTACTGCATAATTATACTTTCCCATTCTGTAGATTGTTTTTGTATTGTGGTCACTGCATCTTTTGAGGTGCAGAAGCTTCTTAGTTTGAGATAGTCCCATTTATTTATCTGTTTTCACTTGCTTGGCCAGTGGTGTGTCAGCTTTGAAGATACCTTTGGCTTAGATGTCGTGGAGGGTATTGCCGACCTTGTCTTCAATGTACCTTAGGGATACTGGTCTCATGTTGGGGTCTTTAATCCATTTTGATCTGACTTTTGTACAGGGTGATAGGTGGAGGTCTAAGCCCATTTTTTGCATGTAGCTGTCCCAATTTTCAAAGCATTGTACAAATTCAATGCAATCCCTATAGGGATACCTTTGACATTCTTCAAAGAAATGGAGCAAGCACTCCTGAAATTCATATGGAACAATAAGCCCCCACAAATAGCTAAATCAGTTCTTGGGAAAAAGAAAATTGGAGGAATCAACCTCCCCAACTTCCAACTCTACTACAAAGCGGTAGTCATTAAAACAGCATGGTACTGGAACAAATGCAGAGCAGCAGACCAATGGAACAGGGTTGAATACTCTGACACACAGCCCCAAATATATGATCATCTAATCTTTTATAAGGGAGCAAGGAATGTGAAGTGGAGCAAGGAAAGCATGTTTAACAAATTGTGCTGGCAAAATTGGACAGCTAAATATATTTTAACAAAGCAGTAGGATGTTTCAGAGCAACACTGAAAACATCTCACTTCTCCTGGAATCGGGACTGAGAAAGGAAGAGCAAAGTGAGAAAAGACTGCAGGCTACTCTTGAGGATACCGCCGCAGGATCTGTAGGTCAGAAAAAAGTCCTGGATAAAAATTATATATTTACAAATTTACTGCATTTTAAGAATTCGGTGTGTAATCAGAGTTTGAAAGCATTCTGATTGACACAGAAATTAAATGTGAGCGAGGAAGGGAAATGAGTAAATGTATGAACAAAGGAAAGAGTAGGGTTTATAATGCATGTAAATTCATGAATGAATAAGTAAATTAATGTGCATGAGGAATGCCTTAAGAGAAATATTCCATATATATTGTACAAAGGACTGAAGAAACACACTAATCACTAACCATATTTTGCTTTTCCTGGAATCTCCACTGAGAATGGAAGCACAAACTGAGTACAGTGGGAAAGAAGTAGGCTACACTTGAGGATACCATTCCAGGATATGCAAGCCAGAGAAATATCCTGGAAATCAGTCTTGCTTCAAATTTATCTATAAGCATTAGAAGTCCAGACAAGATACATCCAAATTACTAGGTGAGCTGTTAAACATATAGATTTCTGGGCTCTATCCTTCTGGAGTCTTGTTCAGTAGGTCGGAGATGGGCACAAAACTCTTGCTCTAATAAGTTTAGAGACAAGCTTGACGTCTGGACAGGTTAGCAAAGCACTGAGTTGGCATACACACCTGCTCTCAGAGATGAATGGACGGATAGAGAAGTCTTTTATGTTATGTTTTGCATTGAAGGCACTGCCCATAAATTGACCTTGCTGGCCCAGAGAAACAGTGTGGAACACACAAATGGACAGACTGGCAGGAGCTCACATCCCTGCTTTAAACTTCCCCTACATAGGACCATAGGCAAATTGGTCAAGAACTCTACCGCATTTTCCTGATCTGTACATTGGGGAGATGCCATCTAGAGCAACTATTAAAGAGTAACGAAGGTGTGATGATTGTCATGATCATAGAGTGCTTGCTAAATTCCAAGAATGGTTTTCAATTATTTACATAGATTGACATTTAACCCCCTCAAGCACTAAACTCCAAGGAAATAAGAACTCTTCTTTATGCTAAAGATGGGGAGACTGAGGCTTAGAGTTTGTGAATCACTTGTCCAGAGTCCCACAGGGAGCACTTGTGTCCGTGGAGCCAGAATTCTTTCTTTCTTTCTTTCTTTCTTTCTTTTTTTAAATGTAGGAATACTGGTATTTATTCAGCCACTGATTAAGATGATTGAATTGGCATGCACTCCACGTTACTTTTTTTAAAATTCAGAATGTTAATTTAATTTTTTAAATAATTTTTTAACTATTTAAATTTTTTAAATTTAATTTTAATTTTTAAATCATTTTTAATCACTGTGAGATACAGTTACAAAGCTTTCCTGCTTGGGTTTCAGTCATACAATGATCCGTCACCCAACTCTCCACCAGTGCATATCTTCCACCACCAAGAACCTCAGAATCCCCCCACATCACACCCCTCCCCCTGCTCCATGGCAGAAAATCTTCCCCATACTCTCTTTTGTATAGCTTGGCTGAGTGCTTCTGGAACTCGAAAATTCCAAGGAGGCAGAATTCTTAAGCTCAAAACTATAAATGGCAGCTCCCTACCCACTTCTTCTTAAAGGTTAAAACAGAGAGTAGAGCCAATCCTGTGGGGATAAGACAGAACAAAGACCTCTGAGAGGAAGGAAGCCAAGGGAATGTATGTAAGCAGGCGCCTCAGAGGGCACAGGGGCTCAGTTAGCCCCTAAGCTTCCTGACAGCTGTAGCAGGAAGGGGGTGGGGTGTAATTCCCAAGTTTACATTTTCTCAAAAAGGAAAAGGAGGCTCAGCAACATGCCTAAACGGACATTTGTCTTGGGCTGGAATTCCAGAGTTGTTGATCTTGTGGCTGGGTCAGCAAACACTTGGGACCAGAAATTCGTCTGTGATTTCATGAGGCATTAAAAGGCTTATTCGTACATGTGACTCTGAGCGTCATAAGACAGAGCAGGGAGGAGTTATCTCAGAGGATAACTCTCTAGGCTGAAATTTCCCACAGCAGTAAGGGGCATGGGCGGAGACTTGGCCTGCCTCTCTGTACAACACAGACCAAAGTCTCTCTGGGCTGGGCCTAGTCTACCTGAGAACACGACAGAGACTGAGTCTCAAGGAGTTTGGCAAGAGAGCCAGAAAGAGGATCAGATCATGACAATCTTACTCATGAGGGTCAGATAGCCGGAGCCTAGGAGTTTAGGGAGGGTTGAGGCCATCAGGCTGGGATTGCTGCAAGAGGCACAGAAGAAGGCAAGGTAGAAGCTAGGTGGGAGGATTGAAGAGGATCTTGGCATTTGTCAGGTGGGAGGGCATGGAAGGCATGAGGAACAGCGGGTGAAGCAGGGGTTACTTCTCACCCTCTCTTGTTGTCCCATTAACCTGATTTTCCGCTGACAAGCCCTCCATGCCACTTTTTCCCAACCCGTACAGTGTAGCGGACTCACTCTGATCCACCAGAATTGGGAGAGATCTGTGTCTGAATCAGCTTCTGCCTGATACTGTGAGACTGGTCTGTCTTTTACAGTTTAGGCTTCTTAGATGACTTCAGAGCCCAGTGGTCTGCAGTCAAGGAGGACATCACTGGAGATGTGCAGGTGATGGGGTCAGGGACTCATGAACTACAGGTTCTGAAAATAGACCCATCTGGGCAATAATCTGGCTTCCAGAAGTTGCACATTTGGTTCTTCTCCAGAGTGAGGACCAATGAGAAGGGACAGGGTGCTGTGCAGTGCCACATGGGAGGCACATGTACTCCCTCAAAGGCTGGAGGGCTGAAACTATACAAGTTGATTCTAGCACCACACAAATCCAATTCTCACTGAGTCAGGTCACAGTCCACTCTTAAACAAAGCTTTTGAATGAGACATTGGCTAGGAAATGGTCTCTCAAAAACACAGGTTCACATGTTTTCTGCACCTCTGGCATTCTCATGCCTTCTGAGGTTCTCAAAAGATGTAATAAGCAGGGTTTCCCCCTTTGCCTCACTAGGAACACCTGCCTACACAGGGAGACCTTTAATCTGACCCCCATATTAATGATGAACATGATGTGCTGAGGTCCCCTACCCTACCCCACCAGAGTGGTTGAGTACTGATTCTAGATTCTTGGCTTGATGATAATGACTGCAGGCCATTCTGTGCTGCTGGGTCCCAGCCTGTCTTCCCAACCCCCCTCTCATCACCTTCAACACACAAACTCTACCCAAGTGTCCCACACCACACCACTACAAGCTACATATCAGACACTTTCTCCTCTCCCCCCTCCACCCCACTGTACCCTGCCATTCTTCTGTGTCTGAGCATTTACTCAGACTGCTCTTAAGATCTACAGCCCTGGATGTATTCTCCCTCCTTCCTCCACCAGTTTCTTCGCTACATGCTAACGACAACCCCGCCTTTGGTCAATGGGATGACATCACACTGAAAATTGTTCCCTCTGCTCTTCTCTGCGCCTCTTCTCATGTACATCCTTACTCACTCACATTTGGGCACATCTCAAACAAGGAGAGCTGCTCCAGCCTAGTTTTGTCCTCACTAACTCTGGAAACTTGAAATTAGTTGGACAGTATGTAACCTACTTTGTAACATCCAGCTAAAGGAACTGCATACATAGAACTATGACAGCCAAAACTTGTTCCTGGTCCTAAGTGCTAGTCTCTAATGGCCTATGTGAGTATATTCGTGAGGAAAGTACCAGGAAATTCCTCCTCAACTCCTTAAGAGTTGAGAAGATTGGAGAATCTCATTGGAGAATTGGATAACCCTACCTCCAATTGGGCAGACAAGGGTGAAGGGGAAGGTATGTGACAGAGAGGGAACCATGTGTGCAGAGGCACAGAAGTAATATGTAACCTGCTGTACAGAGGGAATACAAGAAATGCACCCTCTCACGATAGACACGGAGGGTACTCTGCCAGTAGGCGGCAACAAGGGTCTTACCCTGGTGCTCTATCATATGGGTCTATTGTGGGTTTTGCCTGTTCTTTCTTTCTTTACTTCTTCCACCATTCCTGGAGTAGAAATACAGATGAAATTAGACATAAACTTGTGCATGTGATACTCCCATCTACTCTGTATCCTGACTCCTGAACCACCTCCAATCCTCAAGCAATTCTTACTCAAAAATGTACACTCATCCCCGTACTCAATTGGAGCTCCAAGGAAACCTAATATCTGTCATACTTAGTGCTGGCTGATATTCTGATGACCCCGAAGAGAACCGCACACTTTTCACTATCTCTGAAGGAAAGAGAGAACAAGAGTGAGACTGAAAGCTAGAATAAGTTTGCTAGCAAATAGCAGATTGAGAGACCACAAAAGGGCACACACATTCAAGTGTGCATGAGCGTGTGTGCCTTTGTATGTGAGAGATAATTATGTGTGATAAAAAGACAAGAAGGGTTCCCTTTCACAAGGTATGATGGGAGTCATTCTGAGGGGAAATGTGGTCAGGGAAGTCTCTTTGAAGGAAGTGATGATTCTACTGGGTCTTAAAGAAAACAAAAAAGTGTGCCAAATTAAAATGGAGGTTGTAGGAAGGAAAGGCATTCTAGAAAATTTGAAGATTGCATAACACAAAGATTGGAAACTGGAAGTATCCAAGGGTGTGAAGTAAGCTACATCTAAGTCGGGGATCCTGGGGCAGTAATTTATGACGCAGGAAATGATAAATGGTGATACAAGGTTGAGGGTACTTTAGATCATAAGGAACATAAGTCTGTTGAATGTGTCCAGTGATCCAAGAGACTTAAGAACATTACGAGACTGGTATTTAGAAAGAACCGACAGAACAGTGGCTGCAGAGACAAATCAATGGAGAGGCACCACAAATGAACCTAGAACACCAAGAGAAAGGAAGCCAGAATTTGAGCTTGTTATTTTGAAATGGAAGGAAGTGTAACTGAGATACATCAGCAGATAAAACCAGTAGGAATTGGTGGCAGTTGGATGTGAGGAGAGAGGCGCTCAGGAAGATCCTGTGGTGACCAAGTAGGCAATGCTGCCTGTATGTAACCAAGACACGCAGGGAAGCATGGAAAGAAGACCTGAACTCATTATTTGGGTAGGATATATTGGCGGCACTTCTGATACTCCAGGGAACAAGTCCAGCGGTGAATGGGTAGGTATGCAGTTGTAGATGAGGAAGAGTGGAGTACATTGCACTAGGGCAAGAGATGTGGGCTCAGTTAGCAGAAGAGGTTCAGGGGTTGATGCCAAGAGAGCAAGGGTGGTAACCTTGGAGACTGTGTAGAGACAGGAGAGAACATCCAGGATGTCACTCGCTAAGGTAGAGCTCCCCAGTCTGGGGTGCCTGACCCATTGATCACCTCAGCAGCCTGGTTGTCTGGCCCTACCTACTGCCAACTGCTGCTCAGTGCTCCCTCTGCCCCGCCCACCCCTCCACTTCCCTCCATTGTGCCATACAAGTACAATCATTCTCTTTGCATGCCATGCCAGAAAAACTTTGGGAAATATTGCCTAAGGGACTGGAAGAAAGTTGAGCCCAAGAAAGAGGCTGAATCAGACAGTCTAGAGAGGTAGAGAAAGAGTTAAGAGAGTTAGCCTTCTAAAAGTCCCCTGTGGAAAAGATTCTTGGGAGAGCAGAAGTTGTCTTCAACTGGAAATACATCAGAAAAGTCCAGTCAATGAGAACTGAAATATACCCACTGACTGGAAATCAATTCATCATTGTTACCTTTAGTAAGAGACAGGTGAGTGGGTGCTGGGAGTTAGAGTCAGCCTGTGCTGTGCAGAGGAGCAAAGTGGAGGTATGAAGACCTATTCAGGCACTGATGCCATTACCATGGGATGCTGCAGGTATGAGAAAGGTAATTTGAACAGTGGATGATAGTCAAATGACTGAATATTGTCTTAGTGGATGGAACAGACACAACAATTTTTATATTTCAAAGAAGACAAAGTAAAAGGTGGAGGTGAGCTGGAGACAAGAAGAAGATGGTGGCTGCTGGGAGTTCATGGAATACAGATAAGGGCCTATATGTTGTTGATGCCGGCAAGGGTCTCCTGATGATTTATGAGAAGTGGAGAGGAGAGGCCACAGCCTCAAGAAGGAAATCTAACACTTTCTCTCTATCCACCTCTACCACCAGGGAATGGCTGGGGAAATCTAGGACTAATAAGTCTGTTGTGAGCCTTGCTCCTTGCAAGAAAGGAAAGTCAGTCCTAGAACTTGTCCAGGCCATTTGAGTCCTTGACTTTCCCTCACAGAAAAGAGTTTCTGGAAGAGATGAGCAGTGAAGTATAACAAATTTCATTTGAAATTTTTGAGGAAATGGGGGTGGAAGAGGGAAGAGGGACAGGGGGAGAGAGTGACAGAGAGAGAGATAGAGGGAGAGAGACAGAGAGAGAGGGAGAGACAGACAGAGAGACAGACAGAGAAACGACTCAAGAGAGAATGTGGCCTTCTCGAGTGGAGAGGGAGCCCAGTATACATCCCAGCATTAGATAGGAAAGTTCATATCTCAAGAAGGGAGGTGGGGGACACATATGCTCAGGAACTGCATGTGCTCAGTAGCAGCTCATTGGCACAGGAAGCATATGGGCTTAGGCAGCACATGGGCTTGCTTCCTTTGTTCAAGTTGGCTTTTATAGAGTTTTCCCAACCTCCCCCACATTGGGCTTTCTACCTAGGTAAGAGTTTGTTGTTAAGGTGATTGCCAAGGGAGTAGGGTTGGGAGCAGTTGATGGTCTTGTTTGATAATCCTTTCCTGGCCTTTCTTCTTGCTGGAGCTTCTCTCAGAGGGTGACCGAGGCTTCTTTGGCCTGTGCTGGCACCAGGTAAAGGTCTTATCAGGCCTTAGTTCCTGTGTTCATAAGGTGCATCCTGACAGCCCTAGGGCTAGTTGGTTTTATTACTTCCCAAGGACTCATTGCCATAAGGGGTCCTTCCCTATCTATCTGCTTGCCTGCCTGCTTCAACTTTAAGTAAAGGGAAAAATGTATGCAACTAGAGGGGTATGGACTTTGTGCAAGATTGAGGTTGTCCTGGCACATTTAATTTCTTTATGAGGAAGTAAAGAAGACATTTCCAGAGAGTAGGTGGCATGTCAGCTTTGTAGAGTGAGACCCAATGATGACCTGGATCATTGGATGTTTGGGGGCACCTGTGAATCTGGGGCCATGGAGAGGTAGGCATATGATTTTTGAGTGGGTGGGTTTAGGTCAAACCCAGCTGTGCTCTGGGCCTATTCCTAGCTTTCTTCACTCCTAGTGGTGCTCTGGACAGTTCAATGTGGTGCTGGGGATCAAACCTTGGGGATCAAACCTTGTGTGTCAGATCGGTACGAGGCAAACGTTTTTAAGCTTTGTGCTCCCTCTCTTGTCCTGTTGGCATGTGATTTTTCCTGAGGTCTCATCTTCAGGTATGTGAGATGAGCAGGGGAGCAGCTAGGTTTTGTCTTTTCCTGGAAAGTTGCAGGTCCGGACACTCAGGTTTTTGTGAAGTGTGTGCTGCAGAGCTCCCGGAGAAAGCTGAGACAGTGCCTGCTCCTGCACTTGTGGATTAATTCAAAGGCTGGGGTGGAAAGGAGCAAGAAACCCTCCCATCGTGTCCTCCCCAGGCACTCACCCCACCCCAAACTCCAGGGATCAAATCAGATCCATTTTGTGCCCAGTCTTGTAACCAGAGCATACCTAAACCTAGAGAGGAGAATAAGGTCTCAGAGTAAAGCATGCTTCAGGTTGCTGAACAGCACACATCCTCAGCAAGTCCATACTTCCTAGGCTGAGCTGATCCTGGGCTACACCACCCCCCTCCCACTGCCTGGCTCAGCTCCCTCCTCCCCTTCCTTCAGCTGTTCTGACCCCAAGGCTCTTCTTAGAGAGAAATCAATGGGGCGGGGGAGGGGGAATAGGAAATCGCTGGGCGGGGCACCAGCCAATCACATTCCACACAGGCCAAGGCATCTGCACCTGGTTGGACCAATCACCTCTACACAAACAGCCTCTGCTCCTTCCCTATCCCTGCCCTTCTCTGCAATAGCAGAAAGGGGCTTAGAGAAGGAAGGGTCCTACACACTTCCAGCCCCCTGGCAGCAGTGGTGCTGGGACCCAGGATGATTTTAAATGTTACTTGTGGTTCCTGGAATCCAGACAAAGGATCCTAGGGGCCTCCAAGACTTTGCAAGTCCAGCTGTCACAGACAGGATTGTACATACACACACAGACACACACACAGAGTTTTCCTGATCCTTGATGCTTTGGGTCACAAGCTAGTCTCATTCACTGGACAGTTCTAGATAAGTACTTGGGCTGACAGTCTGAACAGCAGAGATACAGTTCTATAGGAGGAGATGAATACTGAGCAAACAATTGCACAAATGCCCTTTTAACTAGCAACAGTGATAAGCCATAGGAAGGAAAACAACAGGGTGTTGCACGTAGCACATTGAAATCTATATTAGGTTTGTGTAGTTCTGATTTCACTTTTTTGTCCAGATTTATGACATTATTATCTGTCCCATATATATATATATATATATATATATATATATATTCAATATGCCAGAAACAGTAACAACAAGTCTCGCAATGGAGACGTTACTCGTGCCCACTTGAACAAATCGATGAACAACAGGAAGACAGTGTTCTATATGTATGTTTTTCTGTGTGTGAATAGATTGTATGTATTTATGTAGTATGCATTACTTTGCCTCCAGAGACCTCTCACCTTTTGTGAAAAATATCCTGGTTTTTATTGATGTGAGTAGCTTTCTCTTTGATACCGATACGAAGCATGTCACACCTTTCCTAGACCCTTCATTATAAGGCTCAAGAAAATAGAGGACTTGAACAGTGCAATCTTTGATCCAGAGACCCTCTCACTCCACTTACCTTCAATATCATACTTTTGTGTGCTTCTACAGGTCTTTTGTATGTAGAGGCAGTTTTTAAAAATAACTTCATTGAGATACTGTGTTTTTCATCACTGTTAACAATGGGTTCATGCTCACATCATTCCAACACCATACCCACCACCACCGAAGTGCCTACATAGGTCCTAAGGGTGCTACTCTTCAACCCTGTCCACTTTTAAGTTCAGTTCTGTGGATCAACTCTCCAGTTCAGTTCTGTTGCCTTTTTCCTTTTGTTCTTTCCTCATTTTGTAGTTTTATATCCCACATATGAGAAAAAAACATTCTGTATCTATCCCTTTTCTTCTGATAGACTTCACTCAATGTGATGTTCTCTAGTTTCATTCATGTAGAGAAAAACTGCACCATTTGTTTTTTGCTTTTTTTGGGTCACACCCAGCGATGCACTCAGGAATTACCCCTGGCCGTGCTCAGGGGACTATATGGGATGCTGGGATTCGAACCAGGGTTGGCCGCGTGCAAGGCAAATGCCCTACCCGCTGTGCTATCGCTCCAGTCCCAACTGCACCAATTTTTCCTTTCTTATAACTGATTAGTATCCCATTGCATATATTATAGTATAATTTCTTGAGCCATTCATCCTTATTTGTGCATTTGGGTTGTTTCCATTATCATTGTACTAAGCACTACAATGAACATTGGGTGCACACATCTGTTTGAACTAATATTTTATCTTTTTGGCACAGATGCCAAGAAAAGGTATTGCTATGTCATATCAGAGTTCTAGTATTACTTTATTGCTTTCCATTAGAGTTTGAGTAAGATAACATTCTCACCAGCAATAAATGAGCATTCCTTTCTCACCACATCCTTGCCAACACTTGATATTTTTAGACATTTTTATATCTATCATTCTCACTGGTGTCAGTTTGTATCTGGTTGTTGTTTTGATTTGCATTACCTTGATCATTAGTGATGACCATCACCTCTTTATAAGCCTTTGAGCCACCTCCCATATGTCTTCATTTTGGCCATGTCTGCTCATTTCATTTCTCTATTTTTGGATGGTGTCTCCGGATTTTTGTTGTTTGGGCTTTGAGTGTTCTATAACCCTTAGATATTGGTCCTTTTCTGAGAGGTGTATTTTTATTGACACTGAGGAGTGCTCAGTGGTCATTCTTTCATCTATGCTCACTATTCACTCCTGGTCGTGCTCTGGGACCACATGTGATTCCAGGGATTGAACCGTGTAAGTGTTGTTTTATCTTCTGGTGCACTCCTAGGTCTTGATATCTTCCATACATGATCCTTATACTTCAAAATCACAGAAACTTAGCAACACTGAAATATTTTACTATAGGGCCTGAAATAATGAGTTCTTAAAATAGAAAATTCAGGTCCTATGTATTATGATACTGGGTCATAATACATTTGACCCGGGTATGGTAATATAATACTTGACTCAAAAATATTGGCATTGAGACCCTAAATCCAACCATACACATTAATAGTTATAAAATTAATTATTTTTATATTTTTATTGAATCACTGTGAGATAGTTACAAAACTTTCGTGTTTGAGTTTCATACAATGATCGAACACCCATCCCTCCACCAGTGCACATTTTCCACCACCAGTGTCCCCAGTATCACCCCATTCCACCCTTCCTCTACCTCTATGGCAGACAATTTCCCCCATATACTCTCTCTACTTGTGATCATTATGGGTTGCTATACAGATACTGAGAGGCTATCACATTTGGTCCTTAGACATTAATAGTTCTAGAATTGTATCACTTGTATCACTTGTATCACTTGTAATCCCGTTGATCTTCAATTTGCTCGAGTGGGTGCCAGTAATGTCTCCATTTATTCCTGTCGTGTGTTAGTGTAGCCCAATGGTATCTGCTCACTCCAGGAATATGAAGAGCCTCAAACCGTTCGTTCAGGGTCTTAATGAAGAAATCTGACCATCTCGTAGGTGGGCAGCTACTCGGTCTTTTGATGTCCCCTAGAATCCACTCGGTAACAGCTCTAGTCCAGCGGTCATCTCTAAATCGCATCACATGTCTGGCCCATCTGATTTCGATGCCTTGGCAAACGACACAGCGTCCCTGATTCTTGATCGTCGACAGAGGTCGGAACTCCAGCGTTCTCATCCTGTTTTCATAGGGCCCAGGTCTCTGAGGCATATGTTAGTGCAGGAAGAACAGTGGAGTAGAAAAGATGTGCCCAGAGCCAGAGGTTCTTAGTTCTCTTAACCACTTCTTCAATCATCTTCAAAGCGTTCCACGCTGCTCTCTTCCTTCTGTGAAGTTCTGGTGCCAAGTCCTTCTTCATATTGAGTTCTCGACCCAGGTACACATAGCTGCTGAATATGGAGATGTTCGTTCCATTGAGAGCAAATGGAACGTCAGGGACTAGTTCGTTTTTCATGAACATTGCTTTGGTGAGATTCAGCTGTAGTCCTACCTTTCCACACTCGAGGTTGAAGTCAGCCAGCATTTGGGCCGCTTGGCTACTGTTTGATTTTATGAGAACAATGTCATCAGCAAAGCGGAGGTGGTGTAGTTGCAGACCATCTATCTTCACTCCCATTCCTTCCCATTCCAGTCATCACATGACGTTCTCGAGGGTGGCAAGAAGAGCTTTGGTGAAATGAAATCACCCTGCCGAACCCCTCTCTTTACGTCAATGATCACTTCCTTGTAGAATGGTGAGATCCTGGTGGTGAACACATAATACAGCTTGAGGAGGATCTTGCTGTACTGAAATATTTAGTTCTAGAATTAAATATTTTAACCCTTCTCGCAAAATCCTTGAAATAGAATACTATAGTCAGAGATCAATGTGCTTTCACTTCAGAGCCACAGTTAATAAAATTATGAAGCATAATTTGGAATTATACTAACCTAGTATTCTAAGTTTCAAGAAGGATAATATTTGGGGAATAGTATTTTAGTATGTAGTATTTCATTCTTAAAACCATACTTAAAACTTTGAGCCACACATTTTACGAGAGCAAATCATATTAGAAAATAAAATTCTGAGGATGAGGGGGCATACCCAGAAATTATCAGGGCTTACTCCTGGCTCTGCACTCAGGAATTACTCTTGTTGGTGCTCAGGGGAACTTACATCAGTCGCATGCAAGGCAAGTGCCCTCCCAGCTGTCCTATCTCTCTGTCCCCATATGATAAATATTAAAAACTATCTTTTCCTAAGATGAGAAAAGGAAGTAATGGAGGAATAGAGGTCAGAACTTTTGTTATACTAGTGAGGTGGGAGAGTGGTATGACTATATATCCAAAGCACAACACTAAAACTATGAGATTTAAGCTGCAACCAGTGAACTTTGTAATAGGCCTGTGAAGGTGGCAGCCAGGCAATGGGGCAGCAGGGGTGGGGGAGATGGAGTAGGGGAACATTGGTGCAGCAAAGTACTGGTGGTGAGATTGGTGTTAAAATATATGCCTAAACTTCTACTATCAATAAATTTGTCAATCACCATTCTTTAAATAAAAATTATAAAACTTAAATAAAACGTTAAAATAAAGAAAATGAAAACTGTATTCTTCTTCGTAGGTGGTCGCCAAGCATCTCAACATTCTCATGCACCAGGATATGTAAACACTGAGACATACAAACACTTGAGTATATAGGCATGGGAAAAAGTCTTTAGACTCTGAAACACGTGGATCACTTGTATCACTTGTCATCCCATTGCCCATTGATTTGCTCAGGTGGGTGCCAGAAACATCTCCCTTCATCCCTGTCATATGCTAGTGTAGCCCAATGGCGTTGGCTCCCTCCAAGAACACAAAGAACCTCAAACCGTTCATTCAGGATCTCGACGAAGAAGTCTGACAATCTCGTAGGTGTGTGGCCAGGCGTTCTTTTGACATCCCGTGGAATCCAGTTGGTAACAGCTCTAGTCCAGTGGGTGTCTCCAAATTGCATTACGTGTCCAGCCCATCTGACTTTCAATACCTTGGCAAACGAGACAGTGTTTGATTTTCAATCATTGGTGGAGAGGTCAGAACTCTGGATTCCTTCTCTCACTTGAGTCAAACGTGATATTCCAAGCATAGCTCTTTCAATTCCTCTTTGGAAGACCCAAATAGCATTCTCAACATATTTTCGTAGGGCCCATGTCTCTGAGGCGTATGTTACTGTAGGAAGAATGGTGGGCTCGAAAAGATGTGCCCAGAGCTGGAGGTTCTTCATCCTCTTAACTTCTTTGATGCCCTTGAAGGTGTTCCATGCTGCTCTTGCTTCTGCGCATCTTAGGTGCTAGGTTGTTTGTCATGTTGAGTTCTCAACCTAGGTACACAGAACTGCTGCATTCAGAGATGTTCGTTTCATTGAGAGCAAATGGAACGTCAGGTACTAGTCTGCTTCTCATGTACATTGTCTTTGTGAGATTCAGCTGTGTCTGACTTTTCCACACTCACAGTCGAAGTCGGCCAGCATTCATGCTGCTTGGCTAATGTTTGGTGTTATTAAAACGATGTCATCAGAGAAATGCAGTGGTGTAGTTGCGAACGTCTATCTTCACTCTCATTCCTTCCCATTCTAGTCGTCCCATGATGTTCTTGGGGTGGCACTGAAGAGTTTCGTGAAATGGTAGCATCCTGCTGAACCCCTCTCTTTACGTCAATGATCACTTCCTTGTAGAATGGTGAGATCCTGGTGATGAATCCATAATACAGCTCATGGAAGATTCTGATGTATTGAATTTGAACACCTGTTTGCCTAGGGCTTCAATGACCGCTTCAATCTTAACAGAATCAAAGGCCTTCTTTAAATCAATGAATGTTATACAGAGTGGCATCTTGAACTCTCGCAAAACCTCAATGAACTTGGTCACTGTGTGGATATGGTCAATCATGCTGAATCCTTTTTGGAACCTGACTTGTTCACATGGTTGTCCTTCGTCTAGTGTTCTGCCAATCCTATTCAGGATGACTCAAGTGAATAACTTGTATATGACGGACAACAGGCAGATCGGGCGATAGTTGCCAATGTCGTGGATGTCTCCCTTCTTGTACAAAAGAACGGTCCTGCTGGTTTTCCACTGGGACAGAACCTTGCATATGGACAGGTAGCATGTGAAGAGCCGAGCCAGTGTATTGATGAGCACTGGTGGCAGATTCTTCAGGTGTTCGGTTTCAAACTTTGTCTGGAATGGGTGTTGTACTCTTCTTTATGGATGAAATGGTATGTTGGATTTCAGAAGGGAGAATGCTGGGAACGACATATCCATCCTGTGGAATTTGGTATGTGGGCAGGTGGAAGTGGCTATCGAAGAGATCCGAGTAGAAGTTGTAGATAACCTTTCCATTGCCCTTCTAGAAGATGTGATAGATCCATCAGGATGTCAGAGGGCAATCATCATGGTCTTCTAGTTGGCAAAGGACAGGCAGGCATTGAGAATACTTTTCCCAGCTTTTACCACATAGGCTAACACTGTTGTTTTTCTCTCTTTGAGGTCTTACTTTATCACTTCTCTGCACAGCTTTGTGAGCTTGGACGTTAGCTTGTGATTGCCTGAGGCTCACACCAAACCACGTTGGCAAATGAGCTCGAGAGTTTCCGAAAACAGGCGTCTTTTTGTGGCTTTCTCCTGGCATTCCTCACAAAATCATGAAGGTTCTGAATCAGTCGATCTTATTCCTTGTCGATGTTGTCATCAATGGCATCTTCCCATATTGCTGTAATAGTGCCAATGAGCTCCCAGTTGGTGGTCGTTCTGGGAGTTTTTTCTTAAACTTTGAAGCCCTTTATCCCTGTTCCATTCAGTAGAATTTCGAAGGAGGGAGATAGTGGTCTGATCCCATTTGGAATTTTGGGACAACAGTGACATCGGTCAGGCAAAACCTTCGATTGAATATGATGCGGTCAATTTTGTTGTGGAACTGTCCACTGGGAGACTCCCATGTCCAACATTTAGTTTCAGCCTCAGGAACTGCGAATTACCATGGATAGCCTTGTTCGACATGATGAACTCAGACAGTCTCTCACTCTGTTCGTTCCATTCTAGGCCATGGGTCCCCATGTGGAGTTCTTTGGGCGAACCTCATCCATCGATCCTATCTCGGCATTAAAATCACCAACAATGACCTTGTAGAAGATGTGGTCTTCTTTATAGAACTACTCCAGCTCCATGTAGAACTTCTCAATTTCTTCTTCGTCATAGTTCACATCTATTCAAACGTAAGCGTCTGATTTGGGTTGTTAGGTATTTGAACGAATCGATGCTCATGGCCAAGTTCATGTTGAAGAGCACACTGACACCACCAATGCCTCTAATGTCGCATGTTCTGAGGAAAAGTTCTTCTCCAGTGTCAAAAATGGCATGATGTGATTGATGCCTTCGCATCTCAGTAATTCCAATAATGTCATACTTGATCTTCTGTGCTTGCTCCATCAGGCCCTCGATGGATGCTTCTGATGCCAGTGTATGTGCATTAAAAGTGCAGACAGTCATTTTAGCCCTTCGTTTTGGCAGCCTGGTTCGTCCCTGAGATTTTAGCAGCCTCTCCTTGTTCATCCTTCTCAATGCTGCCATATTGAGAGCTCTTCCAAGGTTAGGGGAATGAGGCCCATTTTTTTTTATTATCGAATATGCCATGGGTAGCTTGCCAGGCTCTGCCATGTAGGTGGCATGTTATAATGATCTGCATGCTGACAAACACATCACACACCTTGTGCATAGACGTGCTGCTCATGTACAGAAAGTACTGGCCAGATCAACACAGTTGATGAAAGGAATTCAGCCCTTCACCTGCCTGCATCTCCGGGCAGCACCTATTGGTTCACTCTTCACCGGTTGGCACCATCACCACCCTCTCGTCAAGATGAGGTGGTGAACCATTTAGAGATTGTAATACCTGAGTACTGGGAAACAGGGTACATTGAAAATATATAGACACTGGGATACACAAATACTAGTAGCAAATACTTAAACCTATAGATGCTAGGACATTAGAGCATTGGGATACACTCTCTCATGCACATGTAGACACTGAAACTCACATACTTTTATGATATGCTGATCCAGAGACAAGGTAACTGAAAAATATGGACACTGGAATATTCATATAAAAACACATGGAAAAATGGGGTACAGACATTAAGACACGCAAAACATGGATAGATACAGAAACACTGTAAGATACTTAACCTGGGTAATACTGTCATTGAACACATAAGTAATGGAGATTCAGAGAGACACTGCAATTGAAACAGATATTATGGCACATACACATTGGAATTTGTAAATATGAGCATACTGGAATATACATATTCTCTTCACAGATATTGAAACACATAAACACTAGTACCAAAACACTAAGTGATGCAACCTGTGCCACAACAAAATACTGAAAGAACCAAAATCAAAATGTTGACACCATGACTCAAGATATTGGAGTAACATAGACACTAATGTACACATCCATATAAATAAAGAGAAATTGGTACACATAGGCACTGAGACCAATAGACATTACATACACAAATACTTGAAAATATGGAGACGTCGTGATATATAGGACATTCAAACACTGAAACATACAGAATCTTATGCACATGCACTAGGACACACAGACAATGGGACACAAAAACACTGGGACATTCACAGACTATGACTCAGACACTGAGAAACATACACATTGAGATACAATCATTGAGGCATACAGACACTGGGATACACAAGCATTGAGGGAGCACACAAGGATGTATAGAAACAACATATATATAGTCTATAACATATAGACATCGAGCTATAAAGTTATTAGGTAATATACATTATAATATTAGGCATAGGATACACAGACACTGGATAACAGGCATTAATATGTGACAGTGTATATATATTCCTTTAGGTACATATTGAAACTGGAAAAAAACACCAATACATGCATAGATACCAAGACAAGGTACAGTACAGTTAGTATAACTGGTACAGACTCTGAGCTAGAGAGACATAACAGAGAGGCAATAGCAACACCAAGAAATGTAAGTTCTAAGATTTGCGAACACTGACCATAAAACACATAGACATTTCAATGAAGAGAAAAGCTAAGATATACCATCACTGGGACATCCAAATACTGAAACTCAAAGAAACTATAACAAAATGCTACTATTAACAGAACATAAAAGAGAATCCAAAAGACCATACATGGCCTACCTTGGAGAACAAAACAAATAAATTCCAACACTAGCACAAGAACCCCTCATGTGCATTAGCAAAAGAAATAAACTCTGGATGATTTTAGAAAAGCAGAATTTGTTAAATGGGTACTTTATGGCTCACCTGTATCAAGGTTTACCTGAAAATCAGAACTAGAGACAACATAGTCAGGGACAATATACAGAAACCCATGACAGGATTTCCCTAGAGGTGACGCTGCTTACAATATCACTGGACACTGTATGCTACTATTCGTGATCTCTACCCGACTGACCCTTCCACTGCCTCTAAAATCTAGATAAAGCTCTCACAGATGTTTTTATCTACAACTAAATTAGATTAATGCAGCTTTTATTTCATTCTCAAATTTAACTCCTGATTACATATATCAGATAAATTTATCTAAATGGTGTTATCCAGTGATATGCTCATAGATAAATTGCAAATAAGGCTGGGGAGAGTGATTCCATATCTTTTATAGCTCCTATGGTGGCAAATGGACTCTGTTAGGAGATAACAGGCACAGGAAAAGAAGTAGTAATAAAACAGTGTTGACTATAAACCAAGTATACCTGACTTACTATCATGCCACCAAGGGCATCTACAATGTAACCATTTATTCTGCAAATAAGTTGCTCAATAAGCTTTTTTCAAGTATGATAAGCTAATAACAGTTGGAGGAAATATAGGTGATGGGAGATAGATGTGCTCCCTATCCAAGCTTGTTGAAGTGGTTGATCCAAAGAAAATCTTTTGTCAAGTAGGACCAAATATTCTCTAACATTTTTAACATTAAGAAGGATTTCGTAGTGGGAAGGTTTAATGGGGGTGGGTTTGGTGTTGGAATACTGCATGGCAAAGCCTGGCAAGCTATCCATGGCGTATTCAATATGCCAAAAACAGTAACAACAAGTTTTACAATGGAGATGTTACTGGTGCCCGCTCAAGCAAAGTTGATGAACAATGGGACAACAGTGCCAACAGTGTTAACAGTGCAAATAAATTATTGTGAATAACCTTATAAAATAAAATTAAATTTAAAAAAGAAAAAAAATAAAAATAAATAAAAAGAAGTATTTTAGAGAAAGTGAGACTAGAGTAGACTGAGAGGGAGTCTGCTCATAGCTCCCTCTTTATTATCTGGTCTCTGCATAGTCTGAGTTGCCGAGTACCTGTTCACATTACAGCCAGAAGTCCCTGAGGAAGCCTAGAAGATTGCTGAACATAATTGTGTTTCTGGAATGCCAAAAATGTAACGCATGTATCACGCTGTGGGCAACAGCAAACTGACATGTGATTCAAATGCTTGTACAGACCAAAAAGGTTCAGCAGTAGTGTCCTCCACTGTCACCCACTTGGTGGGTGATCATACGTCACACTCACCATTTATTCTCTCTGCTATGTGACCTTCTTCAGAGCTCCTTTAATCTTAGTGCTGGTTTTTTAAAATAGAATAAGTCCTATTTTGCAGGATTATGTGGCTAAAATAAAATAATATACACTTGTTCACTTCAGTCCAAGTCCTGACAGACAAATGTTATCCAATGCCTTTATTTTTCCTCATAGGGACATAGGTGATAAAAACTAAAAATTACTCATTCTGGGGCTCTTGAGAAAGGTAAGGTTCTTGCCTTTCATGGGTCTTATCCCTGGCACTCCATATGGTTCCCTGAGAAGCACCAGGAGTGGCCCCTGAGTGCAGAGCCAGGAGTAAGTCATGGTTTAACTCTCAAACACATCTTATGAGGTCGCTATAACTTTAATACACAAACAAGAAAAAAATCATAGTGGAAAAGTACAGACTAGTACCTTTGATAAACTTAAATGCAAAAACCCTCAATAAAACTTGACAAATGAATCCAGTAGTATATAAAGAGAATCAGTCATCATGATTGTGTAATAATTATCCCATGGATTCTATGGCAGTTTGATATTTGTTTAAAAAACACTGAATTAAGAAAAAGACAAAGATAACATGAAAATATTCAGCATACAGGTCCAAAGATATTATACAGCATTTAAGAAACTTCCCTTGCATGCAACCAACCCTGGTATAATCCCTGGTACCACATGTTCCCTGAACCACATTGGGAGCAAACCACAAGAACTGAGCCAAGATAGCCCAAGGCATCACTGGATGTGGCCCAGAACCTCCAAAATATTCAGTTATCTTTTATGATAAAAGCACTCAATAAACTGTAAATAGAATAGCTCACAATTGAGACCTACTACTTAGTAAAAGATGATTTCTTTCAAAATATGCTCTTTGAAAAATGCATCTGATCACCCAAGAACTCGCATGGGGATAGCTAAGGAGAGGAATGCTATTTTCGTACCAATTAGAACAATATCCATTTTGTAGCCTGTGTATTAAGAAGAAATTTCAACTTTCAAGTCTTGTTGTTTAAGGTATATATTTAATAAGGTTATACCCATGCATTCCATAATGTCACATGTAATTATTTCTCTGATGAGCTTAGAACAATTGAAAAATATTCTAGGAAGGATCCACCATTCTAAATGTAGTTATGTACTTCATAGCCTTATTTCTTCATTTTTAAATGTTTTTTATTGAATCACCATGTGGACAGTTACGAAACTTTCAGGCTGAAGTCTCAGTTACACAATGCTTGAACACCCATCCCTTCACCAGTGCACATATACCACCACCAAGAATCACAGTAAAACTCCCCGCCTGTTTAGCTGATAAATTTCACTTTACTTTCTCTTTACTTTGATTACTATGCAGCTGTTAAAAAAGATGAAGTCATGAAATGTGCATATAAGTGGATCAACATGGATCATCATGTTGAGTGAAATGAGTCAGAAAGAAAGAGACAGACATAGAAAGATTGCACTCATATGTGGAATATAAAGTAGCAGAGAGGTACAAACTTGCAATGATGCAAATTCTGGCAGAAATTTCTCTGAACTTAGTTACTAAAATACTAAAATACAGAAATCCAAAACCTCACGGCCGCTGTTGTGGCCACACGACCTCATATCTCTTCATTCTCAGCAATGGAAAACAAATTATCAAATGCTTCCTTTCCAGCAGGTCCGACTTTGGGGGGAGGGGAGAACTCCAAACAATAATAGTGAGGTTTTTGTTGAAATATTGAATGTAATCATAGCCTTATTTCATAGGAGAAAGAATCAACATGAGCAAAAGTTAAGACCTTGATTGTAATTTTCACAGATTACTTTCTTTTTAAAAAATTTTATTGAATCACTGTGAGATAGTTACAAGCTTTCATGTTTGGGTTACAATCACACAATGATCAAACACCCATCCCTCCATCACTGCACATTCCCCACAACTAATATCCCCTGTATACCCCCCCTTTCCCACCCTCCCCCCGCCTCCATGGCAGACAATATTCCCCATACTCTCTCTCTATTTTTGGGCATTGTGGCTTGCAACACAGACACTGAGAGGTCATCATGTTTGGTCCATTATCTACTTTCGGCATGCATCTCCCATCCCGACTGATTTCTCCAGTCATCATTTTCTTAGTGATTGCTTCTCTATTCCATCTGCCTTCTTCCCTCTGCTCATGAAGCAGTCTTCCAGATATGGGGCAATCTCCCGGGCCCTTGTGTCTACTGTCCTTGGGTGTCAGCCTCATGTGATGTTATTCTATACTCCACAAATGAGTGCAGTCCTCCTATGTCCGTCCCTCTCTTTCTGACTCATTACACTTAGCATGATACTCTCCATGTCTATCCATTTATAAGCAAATTTCATGACTTCATCTCTCCTAACTGCTGCATAGTATTCCACTGTGTAGATGTACCAAAATTTCCTTAACCATTCATCTGTTCTAGGGCACATGGGTTGTTTCCAGATTTTGGCTATTGCAAACAGTGCTGCAATGAACATATAGGTACAGATGTCATTTCTACTGTGCTTTTTTTGCATCCTTGGGATATATTCCTAATCGTGGTATTGCGGGGTCATATGGAAGCTCAATTTCTAGTTTTTGAAGGACTGTCTGTATTGTTTCCCAGAAAGTCTGGACCAGTCGGCATTCCCACCAACAGTGAAAGAGCGCCCCTTTCCCTCCACATCCACGCAGGCACTGGTTCCTTTTGTTCTTTTGAATGTGTGCCAGTCTCTGTGGTGTGATATGATATCTCATTGTTTTGATTTGCATCTGCCTGATGACTAGCGATGTGGAGCAAATGCTCCACTTCACAGATTACTTTCAAGGGTAAAAAACTTCAGTATAAAAAGTATCTGCATGTGTGGTAAAAAATAGTAAGAGAGCTAGAATTAGAAGTGGAACTTGAATATGTGACTGAATAGCTGTAATATCATGGCCAAATATAAATGTATCTTTAAAAAGTTGCTTGTTCAAGAGAAAATATGATTTTTATGTAGAATCTACACATTTAAATGCTCTGAGGTGGCTGCATTTGAAGTGACAACAAAGTGTTTTGAATATTACGTAATCTTAGCTGACAAAGAAAGCAGTGACAGAATTTGAGAGACTTGACTCCAATTTGAGAAGTAGTTTTACAGGAAAGAAACGTTATCAAACAGTATTCATGACAAGAATATTAAGTTGGTGTAGCAAAAATATTTGTTGTCTACCAAATGTTAGCGAATGGAATCCGGTAGTACATCAGAAAGATTATATACCATGATCAAATGGGATCTCTCACAGAGATAAAAAATGATTTAAAATTTGAAAATCAAGCAACATAGTATATCATTTGAACACAAGAAAAATTTTAAAACCATACAATTATATCAATATATGCAAAAAAACTTTTGACAAAATTCAAAAAGCATTCATTGTTTAATAAAACCTCTATAAAATGGGAATAGAAGGGAATTTCCTCATTGGAGTTAGTATCATTTGCTACACACCCATAGTCAATGGTGAAAAACTGAAAGCCTTCTGTCTAAGATTAGGCAAAAGACAAGCTTACCCAATCCCAACACTATTGGTAAATATACTATTGTATGTCTTTTCCATAGTAGTTAGGCAAGAAAGATATTAAGGAGATCCAAATTGGAAAAGAAGTCAAACTATCGTTATTTGCAAATGACATGTTAGTATACTTAGAAAACCATAAAGGCTGAAAAAATGCTAGAAAAATCAGCTTCTACAGAAAAGTAGCAGCCTACTATATCAACACACAGAAATCCATGGTATTTCAATATGCAAGCATGAAGCAGAAAAGGGATACAAATTGGAAAAGAGTAGGTAAGATTATCTCTATTTGAAGACGATGTGATGATATACATTGAAGAACCCAAAGAGCCCACACACAAGCTCCTTGAAACAATAAACAAATACAGCACAGAGACCGGATTCAAAGTTAATAACAGAAATTGATTGTATTCCTATACCCATATAATGAATCAGAGGAAAAAGAGATCAAATAGTCTATCCCATTTAAAATAGTGTCCAAAAATATCAAGTACCTAGGAATCAACTTAACAAAAGAAGATGAGAAACCTGTATAATGAAAACTTCAAAACACTGTCACCATCACTGTCATCCCATTGCTCATCTAATTGCTCAAGCGGGCACCAGTAACATCTTCATGTGAGACTTGTTGTTACTGTTTTTGGCATATTAAACACGCCATGGGAAGCTTGCTAGGCTCTGCTGCGGGGGCGATATACTCTCGGTAGCTTGCCGGCTCTCCGAGAGGGGCAGAGGAATCGAACCCAGGTTGGCCGCATGCTATCGCTCCAGTCCTTCAAAACACTCAAGAATGAAATTAAAGATCCATTCCACGCTTGTGGATTGGAAGAATCAACACTGCCAAAATGGCTATCTTACCTAAACTACTATATAGGTTTATAGATTCAGTCCAATCCCTATCCAAATTCAGACAATATTCTTCACAAGTTTATGTGGAATATAAGACCCCAAAATAGCCAAAATCATACTGGAAAACAAGAAACTGGGAGGCATCTTATTACCTAACTGGAATCTACACTATAAATCCATAGTAATCAAAACAGCATGATACTAGAATAAAGATACTTTGACCAATGGGAAAGAATAGAATATCCAAGGATTAAACGTCCATATATATGGTCAGTTTGTTTTTGACAAAGGAGCTGAGATCATGAAGTGGAATAAAGGCAGCCTTTTCAATAAATGGTGGGAGAATTGAATGGCTGAGTGCAATAAATTAAAGTTGAATTCATATCTCACATCTTATACTAAAGTCAACTCGATGTGCATCAATGACCTTGAGATCAGCTCTGAATCTATAAAGTACACTGAGAAAAATACAGCCAGAATACTACAAGATCTAGACCTCAAAGGAGTTTTCAGCAATATGATGCCTTTGGCAAAGGCTACAGAATCAAAACGAAACAAATGGGTCTGCAACAGACTTTTGATTTTTTCTAAATCCACAAAGATATGGTAAGAGAGAAATAAGAAAATAATCTCATTCACAATTATGCTTCACAAAATCAAGTTACTGAGAATTAACTATCAGTTTAACAAGAGGTGGAAGACATACAAGTAAAACTGTTATTAGTAAAAAAAATAGAAAGATCAAGGAAACAAAACACATGCTCTGTTCATGAACTGGAAGGAGTAATATTTTCAAAATGACCATCATTCTCAAAACACTAAACAGTACTAACGTATTCCTTATAAAACAACACCTGTGACTTGTGATAGGGTCCTGGGCGTGGACAGGGGTGTGGAGTGAAACTGGAGACTTTGGTGGTGGAAATGTACACTGGTGAAAAGATGGGTGTTGGAACATTGTATGACTGAAACTCAATCATGAACAACTTTGTAACTGTATCTCACAGTGACCCAATAAAAGATAAACATTAAAAATACCTATGACATTCTTTAGAAACATAGACAAAATGCTGTGAAAGTTTAATGGAGTAGCAAATCTCTATGAACAGCCAAAACTATCCTAGGGTGAAAAGATGGGAGCCTTTCTCCCCTACTTTGAATTATACTATAAAACTATAGTAATTAAGATAGTGTGGTAGAATAAAGACAGACTCTCAGACCAATAGAATAGAATTGAATGTCCAAATGCAGATCCTCAGGTGTATGTCAGCTAATTTTTGACAAAGGACCTAGGAATACACAGTAGAACAATGAAAGCCTCTTCAACAAATGGTGCTGGGAAAACTGGTCAGCCACATGTAAAAAAATGGACTCAATCTTAGTTCACATCTTAGTCAAAAGTCAATTCATAATGGATTAAGGGCCTGAATGTTAAACCCAAATTCATCAATTATATTGAGGAAAACATAGGCAGAACCCATCATGAAATTAAATCTACAGACATCTTCAATATTGTGCTTACCAGTCATTTGCCACTGTTAATGCAAACAGGTGCAAAAACACACAAATGAAACTACGTAAAATTAAAAAGCCTCTATGCCATAAAAGAAATGATAAATATAATAAAATCATACCCCAAAGACTCAGAGAAAATATTTTCCCACCACTTACCTGAAAAATAGTTAATATCCAAGATACAGAGAGCACTTGTAAAACAACAAAAGTAAATTTTAAAATTAGGACATGAAATAAACTTCCATATAAAGATACTCTTCTAGAAAAATGAATAACCACATGCATTAAAAACAGTGAAACTGGATCAATATCTCACACCTTACACAATAGCCAACTCTAAATAGATCAAAGGTTTTGAGATTAAACCAGAATTCATAATACACAATGAGGAAAATATAGTTAAAACACTTTAAGATTTGGATCTCAAAGGTGTTTTCCATTATATGATACCATTACAATTGTAGAATAACATTGGTTTGTCCTTTCAGCCTTGCTTCAGGGAATTAGGTTTATCGGCTTACACCCATCACAGTGCTCCCGAGTCACTCCCATTCATTTGTTTATCTGTAAACTCTTCTCTGTGTTCTCCTCCCTAACCAGTAATTACCCTTTTTCCCTAATCAGATTCTCTTAACTTGTAAGTGCCCTTCTACGGACACTGAACTTGTATTATAAGTTTGATATTGCTTTTCTCCGTCTTTTGCATAGTTTATTTTAAAGCAATGTCCTTTCTGTATGGACACAGCAAGACAGTTATATTTTGCTTTTGTAACTTGGGAGTTAATTGATTCCAAATAATATTCACTCCTAGACATCTGCTTTCTCGATTTAAGTCTCAATTGCCCTTAGTTGCCTAGCACCCCAAAAGTAGGGTCCCGACGAGGGACAGAATGGACCCAGGGCAAGCTGTGAGCTACCCTGGCATCAAAATGGACCAGGCCAAAGCACCACAATACTCAACTATAAGTTGAGAGCATTGTCATGAACAAACGCCGTCATGATCCAAAAGTAACAACTAGATTAGGACCCTGCTGGGTTTAGGAAGATTAAACTGGTCTGAGGACTGTGGTCTGGAATATGTAGTGAGATGTCCTCAGGAAGAACCAAACTTTAAGCTTGATATATCTCTTACTGTGCTTCTACAAAATGGCATTGCTAGAAATATTAGAAGTAAATTTACTACAACTATTAAAGTGGATTACTAGCTGGGGAAAGAAGAAAGCAACACACCCTGAGTCAAATCCTGCCCTTGAGCCGATCTCCTAATAATCTGGAGTAATCTCTTTAGATGAGATTTGGTCCTTGAGTTAATCTCCTGGAGGAATGACTTTACCTCTCTTTGTTGATTTGTTAACGTTCAACTCCACCTTTGTAACCCCACCCCTACATGATTTCTATATAAATTAGGCTGTAAGAGTGGGCTGGAGGATCCAGAGCCAGAAGGAGAATGAAGAGGAATCCATAAGGAGAATAAAGAAGCATGGGGGAGGATGAAGCAGTAGGAGGATCAGAGGAGAATGGAGATGGCAATGGAATACACTTCAACTGACACCGACTAGCCTGGCCCTCGTTCCTTCCTTAGCCTGCCAATCGCTATTGGCCTCCCTGGGCTGGGGGAAGTGGTCCGAGACCACCAAACGCAAGGGGCAGGAGAGATAGAGCACTGCTGCCCTTTGGTAAATACACAAACAAAGACAACAGAAGCAATGAATAAACAAATGGGAATTCATCAAATTAAAAGGTTTCTGCATGGCAAAAGAAATTCAGGATAAAATTAGAAGACACCCTACCGAATGATAGAAAATATTTGCACATAATACATCAGATAAAGGGCTGATATCCGAAACATATGAATAAATCACAAAATCAACAACAAATTAATGACCCTATCAAAAATGGGAGAGGAAATGAAAATATATGTTTCTGAAGAATATAGCAGACAGATGGCCATAAGGCATATAAAGAGTTTTCACTGGGGGCTGGAGTGATAGCACAGCGGGTAGGGCATTTGCCTTCACACGGCTGACCCGGGTTAGATTTCCAGTATCCCATATGGTCCCCCGAGCACCGCCAGGAGCAATTCCTCAGTGCATGAACCAGGAGTAACCCCTGAGCATCGCCAGGTGTAATCAAAAAGGCAAAAAAGGGCATATAAGTAGTTTTCACTTATCAGAAATCCAAATCTGGAAGGCAATGAGCTATCTCCCACCAGTGAGAATGGCATACAACAAAAATATGGGAAGAAATCTATGTTTATAGAAATGGGTTAAAAAGGGAACTTGAATTCAATGCTGCTGAGAATATTGTCTGGTAGAGCCCCTATGGAAAACAGCATGGAGATTTCTCCCAAGAAGGAAGAATAGAGCTTCCATATGACACAAAGATTCTATTTTGTACCTACCCCCAAGATACAAAGACATTCATTCATAAAAACACGCAAACCTATGTTTTTTTCAGCACTTAGTACAATAGCTAAGATGTGGGATCAACACAAATGTCTATTGACAGATGAGTGAATAATGAACTTTTGGTATGCAGTGAATGAAATACTATGCAGTCACAAGTAATGATGAAATCATGCAATTTGCGGCAAGTTGGAGAGAACTAGATAATGTCACGTTGAAGTAAGACAAAATGATCAGGACAAATTTTAGACATTCTCACATATCTGTTGCATATAGACAAGGGAATGGTCAGTATAAAAGTCGGCAAACCCTTGGCCCTAGATTACAGAAAAATAAGGACATGGAAGGAGATATATGGTAGATAGGGGAGTAAGAGTAAATTGTCTGGATATAACAGAGGTCAAGGGCCTTTAATGTATCACTGGGAGAGATGTGAGTCATCTGTATACATGTAAACTGCTACTAGAGTCAACGCTACTATAAACATGGAACCCAACCTACAATATTTAAACTTAAGAGTATATTTTTTTAAGGAGGCAGGCCAGGGGTGGGAGGGAACATGGGTATTGTGTTGAGGCATACTGACATTGGTGGTGAGATTGGAGTTGGAATATTGTATGCCTGAAACTCTGTTACTAATGGCTTTGTAAATCATGGTACCTAAATAAAAAATAATTAATTACATTTGTTTTCTGATTCTAATAAATTTTTACACTTATCAGTAAGTGGCTATCAATGCTGAGATAATATCCTCCCACCAGTAAAATTATTACAACTCACTGAAGGCTTAGATTACGGTTAACAATTTAAAATAATAAACTATTTTAAAATCATAGCATATACATTTTATACATGGTATTTCATACTTAATATACTACATAATAGTAGATATCTAACTGTTTTATATATATATAAAAGAGAGAGACAAAAATTACACGTTGCTGCTCTATTGCTACACTTATTGTGCCAGTCTGTATCGGAATATGCAATATCTTTGGAGAATATTTGTGAACTATCTAAACTTTGTATTCATTCCCTTACCCACAAATATAGGCATTGGCAAGAATGGAAGCCATGCTACTCAATGTGGTTTAACATTATCTCTGTACAATCATTGACTGATCATTAAGCTATACAGAAATAGGGACAAAATTTGGAGGCTAGTAGTGCAGGAATATTTTTAAAAGAAAATGGGAAGTTCACTGGCTTCATACCGCAGTTGAGATATATTGCTAAATAAATACAAGCAAAAAAAACAGCAGTAACCATCATCTTCAGAGGCTGGAGTAAAAGTACGGTGGATAGGGCATTTGCCTTGCACGTGGCCAACCCAATTCGATCCTTGGCATCCCATATGGTCCCCCAAGCACTTCCAGGAATAATTTTTGAGTGCAGAGCCAGGAGTGATCCCTGAGCATCACCAGGTGTGACCTAAAAAGCAAACAACAATCAATCAATCAATCAATCAATCAATAAATAGGGGCTGGAGTGATAGCACAGCGGGTAGGGCGTTTGCCTTGCACACGGCCGACACGGGTTCAAATCCCAGCATCCCATATGGTCCCCTGAGCACCGCCAGGGGTGATTCCTGAGTGCATGAGCCAGGAGTGACCCCTGTGCATTGCTGGGTGTGACCCAAAAAGCAAAATAAATAGATAAATAAATAAATAACCAATAACTCAACTATAATCCTCATGGAGAAAATACCCAGAACTGGGGGCTGGAGTGATAGCACAGCGGGTAGGGCGTTTGCCTTGCACGCGGCCGACCCGGGTTCGAATCCCAGCATCCCATATGGTCCCCCGAGCACCGCCAGGAGTAATTCCTGAGTGCATGAGCCAGGAGTGACCCCTGTGCATCGCTGGGTGTGACCCAAAAAAGCAAAAAGAAAAAAAAAAAAAGAAAATACCCAGAACTTCCACAATTTTTAATAATCATATGGAAACTAGAATTTTGGAACACAATAACTGTGATGAATAACTAGCTTGAGAAAGTCAACAGTAGATTCAAGATAGAAGACAGGAAGGAAAAAAGAGAAACACAATTTGGGCAGGATAATTAGAGATTTAAGAAAAATAAACAGACTCACAAAACTATGGAAAAGTAAAACATAGAATCCAGAAGAAAAGAACAGTTAGAAAAAAGTTGGAAATGATTTCTGTGAATAAGAACTGCGTGCTGAAAATAGGTAAAGGAACAAACATGATAACTTCTCAGTATCTGTACTGCAAACCATAATGCTAAAGGGAGAGGGAGAGAAAGAAGAAAAGCACCTGCCATAGAAGCAGGCTGGGGACAGGGAGTGGCGACAAGGAAACAGGAAACATTGGTGGTGGTAAGTGGTGGAGGGATGGGTATTAGAACATTGTATGACTGGGACCCAACCATGAACAGCTTTGTAACTATGTATTTCACGGTGATTCAATAAAAAATTAATTAAAAAAGAAAAAAGAGGAAAAATGGCATAGAGTGGCTGGATAGATTAAGAAAGAAAAGCCATCCACTTGTTGCCTACAGAAAACACACCTAAACACTCAAGATAAATACACACTTAGAGTGAAAACAATCATATAAGCCAATGGGAGACAAAAAAATCTGGGACAGCCATACTTACATCAAACCAAATTCATTTCAATATAAAGAAATAAGTTAGGAACAATGATGGACAATGATGGACTGGAGCGATAACACAGCAGATAGGCTGTTTGCCTTGCATGCGGCCCACCCGGATTCAGTTCCTCTGTCCCTCTCAGAGAGCCTGGCAAGCTACTGAGAGTATCTCGCCCGCACGGCAGAGCCTAGCAATCTACCCGTAGCGTATTCAATATACCAAAAACAGTAACAACAAGTCTCACAATGGAGACGTTACTGGTGCCCGCTCGAGCAAATTGATGAGCAACGGGATGACAGTGATGACAGTGACAGTGATGATGGACACTACATATTGACCAAGGGGACAGTAGATCAAGAAATCCTGTCATCAACATTTCTGCATCAAATGAAAGCTCAGAAAAGTTCATAAAGCTTTTTCTCACAAACCTAAAGAAACACACTGATGGAAACACAGTAATAGTTGGAGAGTTTAACAGACCACATTCCCCACCAGTCAAATTGTCAGTAAAGAGACAAGAGCTCTAAACAATTAGTTGAGAAAATTAGGATTGTTGGATATACATTGTGCTCTGCATCTCCCAAAACAAGAATATACTTTTCCCTCTAATGCACATGGAACATTCTCCAGGGTAGATCACATATTAGGACACAATTCATATATACATTTTATTTTTTAATTAATTTTTTATTGAATCACCATGAAATACATAGTTACAAAGCTGCTCATGCTTGGGTTCCAGTCGTACAATATTCTAATACCCATTTGTTTGAGTTGGCACCAGTAACATCTCTCATCGTGAGACTTATTACTGTTTTTGGCATATCCAATACGCCACAGGTAGCTTGCCAGGCTCTGCCATGTGGGAGTGATACTCTCGGGCTGAGCCTCACGCATGAGTGGACATATTCCTGGACCGTGTGGCTGCTTCATCATCATAAAGGGATATATATATGTATATATATGTATATGTATATATATGTATATGTATATATGTGTATGTATATATATATATGCCTCTCCGAGAGCCCAGCAAGTTACTGAGAATATCCCGCCTGCACGGAAATGCCTGACAAGTTCCCGTGGCATATTCAATATGCCAAATACAGTAACAATAACAGGTCTCATTCCCCTGACCCTGAAAAGAGCCTCCAATCATTGGGAAAAACGAGTAAGGAGAGGCTACTAAAATCTCAGGGCTGGGACAAGCACCTGGGACGAATGGAGATGTTATTGGTGCCTGCTCAAGTAAATCAATGAACAATGGAATGACAGTGATACAGTGAATTTAGAATCTGCACAGAACAAAAGTCCCTGCACGGATGGGTTCACTGGTGAGTTCTTCAAAGATTTACTGCCTATACTCTTCCTTTCCTACCTGAATGCCCTTAATAACTTTTTCTTGCCTAACTGCTATTGCAAGTACTTCCAGTACTATATTGAACAGAAGTGGTGAGAGTGGGCTTCCTTGTCTGGTCCCTGATCTCAGAGGGAAGGCTCTTAGTTTTTCCTACTTGAGGATGATGCTTGCTGTAGGCTTGTATTAGATGGCTTTGACTATATTGAGGACAGTCCCTTCTATATCCATTTTGGCGAGAGTTTTCATCATAAATGGGTGCTGGATCTTGTCAAATGCTTTCTCTGCATCTATTGATATGATCATATGGTTCTTATCTTTTCTCTTGTTGATATGATAGATTATGTTGATTTATTTCCTGATGTTAAACCATCCTTGCATCCCCAGGTTGAATCTAACTTTTTCGTGGTGAATGATCTTTTTGATGAGTTGTTGAATTCTGTTTGCTAATATTTTGTTGAGAATCTTTGCATCCATGTTCATCAGGGATATTGGCCTGTAGTTTTCTTTTTTGTGATGTCTTTGTTTGCTTTTGGTATTAGGGAGATATGAGCCTCATAGAAACTGTTTGGGAGGGTTTCTGTTTTTTAAATTTCCTGGAAAATCTTGAGAAGAACTGGCAACACGTCCTCTTTAAATGTTTGGAAGAATTCGCTAGTGAATCCATCTGGACCTGGGCTTTTGTTTTTGGGAAGAATTTTGATTACAGTTTCAATTTCCTTGATATTAATAGGACTGTTCAGGTATTCCAGGTCTTCTTGGTTCAGCCTTGGGAGATTGTAGGAATCCAGGGATTTATCAATTTCTTCTAGGTTCTCTTGTTTCATGGCATACAGCTTTTCAAAGTAGTCTCTGATAGCACTGGTGAAGGGATGGGTATTCGAGTATTGTATAACTGAGATATAAACCTGAAAACTTTGTAACTTTCCACATGGTGACTTAATAAAAAATTTTAAAAAAAAGTAGTCTCTGATAATGTTTTTAATTTCTTTGGTTTCTGTTGTGATGTTCCCCTTTTCATTTCTGATCCTGTTTATAAGGGTTCTCTCTCTCTTTCTTTGTGAGTCTTGCTTAGCCCTGAGATTTTAGCAGCCTCTCTTTACTCGTTCTTCCCAGCAGTGCTGCATATATATAAAAGAAAAATAAAAACAGCATAACCATATAAATAGATACAGAGAGAGCATTTGAAAAGATCCAGAAACCTTTCTTAATAAGAACTCTCAACAAAATGGGAGTTGAAAGAATATCCTCAATGTAGTACAAGCAATCTTCTACGAGCCCACATTATTATCAGTGGGAAAATTGTAAAAACCTTCCTTCTAAAATCAGGCACAAAACAAGAATACCCACTCCTAAATTTTATTGAATGCAGTACAGGAAGTACTTTCCATAGCAAGAAGAATATATCAAGGGCATCCAGATATATAAGGAAGCAGTCAAGCTTTCGCGATTTGCAGATGACATAGTATGATATGGAGAGAATCATAAAGACTTTGCAAAAAAAATCTTAGACATAATATATTTGTGTAGAAAAGTAACCCAATAGAAAATCAATACGAAGACCACAGAAGCCAGCCATGAAAAGAGAGAGGGTTGGAATCAGTAGCATGGCATCAGGGCCAACTGTGGGACCTGAATGAGACACTCTCCTCAGCTACCCCTTAAACCTGTAGCAAAGAGGGCTGGAGCCAATCATGGTGGCATTGCAGCAGGCTTTGGGACCCAGGAAAGATGTTCTTCACTAACAGGTATCCAGAAATCCAGCAGAGAGAGAGAGAGTGAGAGAGAGAGAATGTTAGAGCCGATCATCATGGCATCGGGGACAGGATGGCTTTGGGGCATAGGAAAGACACTCTCCTCTAACAGATAACCTCAAAACACACCATGAAGTAAAAGTGTTGTACCTGGTCAACGTGGTGTGGGGGACATCTGTGGATCCAGGGGCGATAGTAGCCTCTAGTGCATTCTCCTAAAACCCACTGCAATACCCATTTTGGTGACAGTTTTCATCATAAATAGGTGCAGATCTTGTCAAATGCTTTCTCTGCATCTATTAATATGATCGTATGGTTATTATTTTTTCTTTTATTGATATGTTGGATTATGTTTATTGACTTCTGAATGTTAAAACATCCTTACATCCCCAGAATGAATCTCACTTCATCATGGTGTATGATCTTTTTGATGAATTGTCAAATTCTACTTGCTAATATTTTGTTGAGGATCTTCGCATCCATGTTCACATCAGAAATATCAGTCTGTAATTTTCTTTTTTGTGGTATCTCTGTTTTTTTTGTTATTAGGGTGACATGTGCCTTGTAGACACTGTTTGGGAGTGTTTCTATTCCCTAGATTGCCTGGAAAAGCTCGAAAAGAACTGGCAATAGGTCTTCTTTAAATGTTTGGAAGAATTCACTAGTGAATCCATCTGCACCTGGGCTTTTATTTTGGGGAAGAATTTTGATTACAGTTTCAATTTCTTTGATGGTAATTGGTCTATTCAGGTACTCAAATCTTCTTGGTTCAGACTTGGGAGGTTATAGGAATCCAGGACTGTTGTGATGCCTCCCTTTTCATTTCTGATTCGGTTTATTTGGGTCCTCTCTCTTTCTTTGTGAGTCTTACTAGTGATTTATCAATCTTGTTTATTTTCTCAAAGAACCAGATCTTGGTTTCATTGATGTTTTCAACTGTGTTTTGGGTTTCCATGTTGTTAATTTCTGCTCTAAGTTTTATTATTTCTTTCCTTCTTCCTGTTTTGGAATCCTTTTGTTGGTCTTTTTCTAAGATCTTGAGCTGTGGAGACAAGTTATTTATGTGGGCCCTTTCTTCTTTCATGAAAACTGCTTACAGAGCTATAATTTTTCCCCTTAAAACTGCTTTAGCCATGTCCCGTAGGTTCTGGTAGCTCATTGCTTCATTCACACTAGTTTCCAGGTATCTTTTGATTGTTTCCTTGATTTCCTCCTTGACACATTCATTGTTCAACATTGAGTTGTTTAATTTCCAGGTATTTGATTTGAGTTGTTTAATTTCCAGGTATTTGATTTGATTCTTTGGATCTGTGTGTGATTAACTTCTATCTTCAGTGCATTGTGGTCTGAAAAGATAGTTGATACGATTTTTATCTTCCTGATTCCATTGGGGTATGTTTTATGATCCAGCACGTGGTCTATCTTGGAAAATGTTTCGTGTGCACTGGAAAAGAATATGTATTCAATCTGGGTGGGGGATGGAATGCCCTGTATACATTTATTCATCTTCTCTCTTCTACACCTTCTCCAGATGGAATCCCAGTGACACTGAGCTTCTACTAACATGACTCCGGTATGTGCAGACCGGGACTGTTTCTCCAAATGGCATGGGGGCACTGGAACTGGGTGGTTCTAGCCTGCCCCTAACCCTGGAAGTCACGCCTTCAACCCACCCTCAGTGCCATCTTGCCACACTCAGTAGTGAAGAATCCTGGCCGTCAGGCACTGCAAGCCAGAGAATGCTCCAGACCCCAGACCGGGCCTACAACACTGGGATATCCCAGACGGAGAAGATACAGTCTTCCCGCCTTCTCCAGATGGAATCCTGGTGACACTGAGCTTCTACTAACATGGCTCCAGTATGTGGGGACTGGAACTATTTCTTCAAACCATGCGGCCGCTTACATGGCCGAACGTCCTTTCCTGATATACAAAAAAATGCTAAGGAACAGCTCCTCCACTCCTAACAGCCATGATTCCAGAGGCACACAAACCAATCTCAGAATGCAGTGGCTGCTGGCAGAAATACCTCTGGACTTAATTACTAAAAATACCAGAATTCCAAAACCACGTGGCTGCTTTTGCAGCCATGCAACATCATATGCTCTTCATTCTTAGCAATAAAAAACAAATGATCTAATGATGCCTTTTCGGCAGGTCTGATTATTGGGGGGAAATTTCCAAATAATAATAGTGGGTTTTCTGTTGAAAATTGAATGTAATCAAAGTAAAGAGAGAGTAAAGTGAAAATCATCTGCCACACAGGTAGGGTGGGAGTGGGAGGGGGGTATACTGGGGTTCTTCGTGGTGGAACATGGTGGAACATGTGCACTGGTGAAGGGATGGGTGTTTGATCATTGTATGACTGAGAATTAATCCTGAAAGCTTTGTAACTCTTTGTAACTCTTCCCACCGTGGAAGAGTCCATGTCTTTCCATGAGGCCA
Organism: Sorex araneus; assembly: GCF_027595985.1. Taxonomy (NCBI): domain Eukaryota; kingdom Metazoa; phylum Chordata; class Mammalia; order Eulipotyphla; family Soricidae; genus Sorex; species Sorex araneus. Next base: position 57,189,330 of record NC_073313.1, on the reverse strand, counting down.
AATAGATCATACAGCGGATATGGCACTTTTCTTGCATGCAGTCAATCCATGTTCCATCCTCGGCATACCATATGTTTCCCTGAACACCACCAGGAGTGATTCTTGAGTGCCTGAGCCAGGATCAACCCTGAGCATCGCTGAGAGTGACCCTAGAATCATTTTCAAAATTTATGGATTTTCTATATACAAATAGTGAAACAGAAGAGACATTAGAAAAATAATCCTGTTCATAATCGTGCCTCAGAAAACCAACTACCTTGCAATAAACTTAACCAAAGACGTGAGGACTTATACAAAGAAAACTACAAAACACTACTTGAAAACATAAAAGAGGACACAAGAAAATACAAACATCCCCTTCCCATGGATTGGGAGAATTAATATTTTGAAAATATCAATAATCCCTAAAGCATGACACAAATTCAATGAAGTCCCTATAAGGATATCCATGACATTTTTCAAAGAAAGACTTGAAATACTCTTGAAACTCATGGTAAAATAAACCTTCATGAATGGATAAATAATCCTTGGGAAAAAGATGGGAGGCATCACCTTTCCCAACTTCAAACTCTACTGCAAAGTGCTAGCAATAAAAAAGCATGGTGTTGGAATAAAGACAGACCAGAACATCAATAGAATAGAAATAAATATCCTGACATTGGCCCTCAGATATATAATCATATAATATTTTATAAAGGAGCGAGAAATGAGGAGTGATACAAGAAAAGCCTCTTCAAAAAGTTGTGCTGGGGAAACTGGACATCTACTTGCAAAAATAAGAACTCAGACCTCTTTCTAACGTCAGGCACAAAAGTCAGATCAGAATGGATTAAGAACGTCAATATTAGACTTGAATCCTGAAAATACATGGAGACAATGGTGGGCAGAATCCTCCATGACACTGAAGATAAAGGAATCTTCAAAGATAGAATACCACTGAACAAGAAAGTTGAAGCAAAGATAAACATGGTACTACTTTAAACTAAAACGTGTCTGCACCTCAAAACAAACTCTGACCGAGACAAAAAGACAGACCACAGATTAGGGAAAATTATTTACACAGTACCCATCTGCCTCATGTGATGTTATTCTATACTACACAGGTGAGTGCAGTCCTTCTACGACTGTCCCTCACTTTCTGACTCATTTCACTTAGCATGATACTCTGCATGTCTATCCATTTATAAGCAAATTTCATGACTTCATCTATCCTAACAGCTGCATAGTATTCCATTGTGTAGATGTACTGAAGTTTCTTTTTTTAATTTTATTGAATCACTGTGAGATAATTACAAGCTTTCATGTTTGGGTTACAATCACACAATGATCAAACACCCATCCCTCTACCAGTGCACATTCCCCACCCCAATATCCCCGGTATGCTCCCCTGCCCTTGCTCACCTTCCCCCTGCCTCCATGGCAGACAATATTCCCCATACTCTCTCTCTACTTTGGCACATTATGGCTTGCAACACAGACACTGAAAGATCATCATGTTTGTTCCATTATCTACTTTTGGCATGCATCTCCCATCCCAACTGATTCCTCCAGCCATCATTTCCTTAGTGATCCCTTTTCTATTCCATCTGCCTTCTCCCCTCCACTCATAAAGCAAGGTTCCAGTTATGGGGCAATCCTGCTGGCCCTTGTATCTACTGTCTTTGGGTGTCAGCCTCATGTGATGTTATTCTATAATCCACAGATGAGTACAGTCCTTCTATGTCTGTCCCTCTCTTTCTGACTCATTTCACTTAGCATGATACTCTCCATGTCTATCCATTTTTAAGCAAATTTTATGACTTCATCTCTCCTAACAGCTGCATAGTATTCCATTGTGTAAATGTACTAAAGTTTCTTTAACCAGTCATCTGTTCTAGGGCACTTGGGTTTTTTCCAGATTTTGGCTATTTTGAACAGTGCTGCAATGAACATATAGGTACAAATGTCATTTCAACTGTGCTTCTTTGCATCCTCGGGATATATTCCAGAAGTAGTACTGTGGGGTCATATGGAAGCTCAGTTTCTACTTTTTGAAGGACTGTCTAAATTGTATTCCATAAAGACTGGACCAGTCTGTATTCCCACCAACAGTGAAAGAGCATCCCTTTCTCCCTACATCCACGACAGCACTGGTTCCTTTTGTTCTTTTGAATGTGTGCCAGTCTCTGTGGTGTAAGATGATATCTCATTGTTGTTGTGATTTGCATCTCCCTGATGACTAGTGATGTGGAGCATTTTTTCATGTGCCTTTTGGCCATTTGTATTACTTTTTTGAGGAAACTTCTTTTCATTTCTTCTTGCTGAGTTTTAATCTTGTTGATCTATCTAGAGGTAATAGGGCAGTGTTGAAGTCTGTAACTACTATACTGTTGTTAGCAATGTCCTCCTTAAAATCTGTTAGCAGTTGTTTTAAGTATTTAGCTGGTACCAGCAAAATACTTAAAACAACTGCTGATATCTGTTCACAATAGCCAAAATCTGGAAACAACCCAAGTGCCCTAGAACAGATGACTGGTTAAAGAAACTTTGGTACATCTACACAATGGAATACTGTGCAGCTGTCAGGAGAGATGAAGTCATGAAGTTTGCTTATAAATGGATAGACATGGAGAGTATTATGCTAAGTGAAATGAGTCAGAAAGAGAGGAAGAGTCATAGAAGGACTGCACTCATCTGTGGAGTATAGAATAACATCACATGAGGCTGACACCCAAGGACAGTAGATACAAGGGCCAGGGGGATTGTCCCATAGCTGGAAGACTGCTTCATGAGCAGAGGGGAGATGGCAAATGGAATAGAGAAGGGATCACTAAGAAATTGATGGCTGGAGGAATCAGTCGGGATGGGAGATGTATGCCGAAAGTAGATAATGTACCAAACATGATGACCTCTCAGTGTCTGTGTTGCAAGCCACAATGCCCAAAAATAGAGAAAGAGTATGGGGAATATTGTCTGCCATATAGTCAGGGAGAGGGTGGGAAAGGGGGGGTATTCCAGGGATATTGGTGGTGGGGAATATGCACTTGTGGAGGGATGGGTGTCCGATTATTTTGTGACTGTAACCCAAACATGAAAGCTTGTAACTATCTCACAGTTATTTAATAAAATTTAAAAATAATAATAATAAAATAAATATAAATAAAAATAAAAAGAAACAACTGCTGAATAACTTGAAGAAAGACATTGGTATCAACACAATAATAGTTGGAGATTTCAACACCCATTTATCATCTCCAAACAGATCAAACATTCTCAAACTCAGCAAGGCCATACTTTATCTGAGGGAAGAAATGGAAGACATGGGATTAATCAATATATATGAGACATTTCATCCCCCAAAAACTGAATACACATTCTTCTCAAATGCACCTGGGATATTCTCTAAGATAGAAAACATGCTAGGCCACAATACATACCTGCTAAAATTAAAAGGGTATGAATTGTATCAATGACCTTTTCAGACCAATATTCACTGAAAATAGAAGTGACTCACACTCAGAAACATAAATTCAAGTCAAATACCTGGAAAATGAACAACTCACTACTGAACAACGAATGGTTTAGAAAGGAAATCAAAGAGGAAATCAAAAGATTCCTGAAACAAACAAGAATGAAGACTTGAGTTACCAGACTTATGGGACATGGCAAAAGCAGTGTTAAGAGGAAAGCTTATTGCTCTACAAACATTCTTCAGGAAAGAAGAGTGAGCCCACATAACTAACTTAACCTCACAGTGTAAGATCTTGGAGAATGACCAACAAAAGGAGCCCAAACCAGGCAAGAGGAAATAAATAATAAAAGTTAGAGCAGACATAAATGACATGGAAACAAAAAACTATCCAAAAGATCAATGAAACCAAGAGTTGGTTCTTTGAAAAAAATAAACAAGATTGATGAACCATTGGCTAGACTCACAGGAAAGAGAGAGAGAGACCCCTAATAAACCATATCAGAAATGAAAAGGGGGACATCACAACAGAAACCACAGAAATTGAAAGGATCATCAGAGATTACTTTGAGAATCTTTATGCCATGTATCAAGAGAATCTCGAAGAAATGCATAAATTTCTGGATTCCTAGAATCTCCCAAAGCTGAACCAAGAAGAATTGGAATACCTAAAAAGACCTATCACCATTAAGGAAATTGAAATAGTAATTAAAAAATCCAAAAAAACAAAAGCCCTGGACGAGATAGATTCAGTAGTGAATTCTTCCAAACCTTCAAAGAGGAGCTACTGCCAATCCTGTTCAAGCTTTTCCAAGAAATTGAAGAAAGAGAAACATTTTCAGTTTCTATGAGGCAAATATCATCCTCGTACAAAAATCACACAGAGATATGACAAAAAATAGAATTACAGGCCAATATACCTGATGAATACAGATGCAATGATTCTCAAAAAATACTAGCAAATATAATCCAGTAACTCATCACAAAGATCATACACCACAACCAAGTAGGCTTCATCCCTGGGATACAAGGATGGTTTAACATTCACAAGTCAATCAACACAATACACCACATCAATAAAAGGGATGATAAAATCCATATGATCATATTAATAGATTCAGAGCAGGCATTTGAAAAGATCCAGGACCCACTTATGATAAAAACTCTCAGCGAAATGGGAGTTGAAGGAATTTTCCTATATATAGTAAAAGCCATCTGCCACAAGCCCACAGAAAGTATTATTCTCAATAGGGAAAAAATCTAAACCTTCCCTCTAAGACTGGGAACAAAACAAGGTTGCCCACTCTACCCCTTCTATTCAATATAGTACTTGAAATATTTGCCATAGCAGTTATGCAAGAAAAAGATATCAAGGGCATCCAGATATGAAAGGAGATGTCAACCTATCACTATTTGCAGATGATATGATACAAAATCTTAGAAAATCCTAAAGGCTCTACAGAAAAGGTCCTAGAAACAATAGGTTTGTATAATAAAGTGTGGTAGGCTACAAAATCAACACCCAAAAGTCCATGGCTTTCCTATAAATGAATAATCAAAGAGAAGAAAGAGATATTAAAAACAATCCTGTTCAAATTAGTGCCTCAGGAATTGTTCAAATTGATTTGTTCAAATTTTTCAAATTGATTTGTTCAAATTGTTCAAATCATTTGAACAAAGGAATTATTCAAATCAAGTACCTTGGAATCAGTTTGACTAGGGAGGTATATAAAGGACCTATAGAAGGACCTATACAAAGAAAACTACAAAACACTTGTATCACTTGTATCACTTGACAATTAACATTGTCAAAATGGCAATACTCCC